>NW_027397097.1:8461213-8632522 GCF_003265705.2 Callorhinus ursinus
CTCTCTCTCTCTCTCTCTCTCTCTCTCTCTCTCTCTCTCACACACACACACACACACACACACACACACACACACACACACACACACACACACAAGCACGCACACACAAACTTGCTTCCACCACCACCTGTGAAAACATCCTCCTAACTTTGGCAAGGAGAGCTCCGGGGCAGAGCTGAGCGGCTGAGCTCCCGGAGCGCGCCGCGGGGCGGAGGATGGGGGCAGGCGGGGAGAGAGCAGCGCGGCGGGACCGCGACACAGCGCGGCTCGGCTCCTGGGCTAGCACCCGTCCGGAACGCGGCGGTCTGGGCTCGGGTTTCCCGTGCAGGCCCCGCCCACCCGGCGGCCTGGCTAGTGCGGACTGCGGCGCGGCTCCGGCCGGCCGAGGAGCCGGAAGCCGGGGGCACAGCAGACGGCTGAGAGCGCGAGGGGTCCTCGGCCCGCGCCCCCGACCCGGGACGCCGGGGAGGGCGGGGGGCGGCGAGAGGGCCCTGGAGAGGACGGCGGCACCCGGCCGGCGCGGAGGCCGTGGAGCGGGAGGGCGCGGGGAAACAGGTTGCCACGGAGCCCCGTCCCCTCCCCG
Source organism: Callorhinus ursinus (assembly GCF_003265705.2). Lineage (NCBI taxonomy): Eukaryota > Metazoa > Chordata > Mammalia > Carnivora > Otariidae > Callorhinus > Callorhinus ursinus. The sequence continues at coordinate 8,461,797 of NW_027397097.1, forward strand.
CGGATCGCCCCGCCGCGACCGGATTCCCGCCCTGTCCCGAGCAAGCACAGCCCCTCCAGGGCTCCCTCCTCCCTCCCGGACCCTCGCGGCCGCCCCGGAGCCTCTCAGGCAGCCGGGTTAAAGGCGCCTTCAGCAAGGTCAAGGCGCGGCCGGCGGGCACCTGGGGATTTTCCCCAGCCGAGCACGAGCTTTGTAATCGCATTGTTAAGGATCATGGCAGCGGCAGGAAATCCGAACGGCCCCACAGGTCTGCGATGGGAGGATTTATTTTACAGCGCGGAACATACTCAGACCGACCCGGGATTTCAGTGGGAGGGGATGCGGGGTTTCGGGACCGTGGAATGTGGCAAAAACAAACCCCCCCCCGCTCCACCCAAGCACACCACCACCTCCTGCCTGCGGGGGGAGGGGAGGAGGGAGTTCGGGGCCACTGTGCCTCAGACTTCAGCCTCTGTCAGGTTTGGGGTGGTTTATCCCTCTACAGGCGAAAAAAAGATTTTAAAAGCACTCCACTACTGTGGTTTCTCTATCAAAGACCGTCAACATGCTGCTACAGGCTGCGGCAGCTATGGGAAGCAGGGAGAGGAGAATAAACGCAACAGAAACAAACTGCGGTCCGCGTAGGAGAGAAGCAAAGAGGCGGAAGCCATACTCTGCACTCATCCCCATCCTACCCCATTAGCGCCCGGCTAGCCCCGGAAACCAGGAATGGGTACCTAATGGTGGCCAACCCTGGCAGAGGCCAGCCCTCTCCCTCCTAACCCCCCCCCCGCCAGAGTAGGCCTGGATGGCTGGCATGCTTGGCATCTCCAAGGTGGACCAGACAGCGCAGGCAGGTTTCTAAACACGTGAAGGGCACTGGGTGTGAAAGATGGGTTGGAGGAGATCTGAGAGGCAGAGAAGCGAGGCTTAGCGGTTCCCCAGGATGCAAAGTTAGTTTCCTGAAAGAGCATCCCCTGCAAGGCCTCCCAACACCCCCGAGACAGGCTCGGGCTCTGGGGACGCCATGAACCCTGAGTTCTGACCGGCTTTTTCTCTCTGATCAATCCCAAAGTCTCTACCCAATTCCTGTCTCGATAACCGGTTCTTTGGAGACAGTAGCATCAGCACCCAACGCCGATCATGGAATTGGGGGCCGTGGTGCCAGGCGTCTCCCTGCCCTCCGGTCTCGGGATGGGTGCGCCCCGGTACTTACATTCCCCAAGCACGCAAACTTTCAGGCTTGTCTTTCGCTAACCGGGTGCTCACATCACGGTTCTGGGTAATCAATCACTGAGCAGCCAGTTTATATAATTGCCCGCGATGCCGTACGGCAGATCTTGCGTGCACCGCCGCACAGGCTCAGCACTTGGGCACCTTCTCGCCCCCGCGCTCGAATCCCGAGCGTGCCCCGCAGCCGCCTTCCACAAAGCAGCAAGGCGATCTCGTGGATTCGTCAAATACCAAGGGTTCAGGCAGGATCTACCAAAACCCAGGCTGCCTCAATGCGCCCCGTTCGCTGCACTGGTCTCTTATGGATAACTGCCTCTCTACAAACCTCTCTAGGCCTGGGGGGTGGGAGGGGGATTGAGACACCCGCGGGGGGTTGGCGCGCTTCTAAAGAGGGCTCCTATTACCCAACGGAGTAATAATACCCTCGTACACATGGACCAAGGTATACAAATCGCCTTAACGTGTCGCCCTGAAAGGGGAGCCAACTTCCAAAGTTAGAGACCACGCAGTTGAATTTCCAGTACTTTCCAACCTCGCCTAGGCGGGGACAGGGCTGAGAAGGGGCGGGCAGCGGCCAGCGAAGCCCACCCTACCGCTCAGCCAAGAAGGACTCACCAGTTGAACCTTACCTCGCCCCCAGTAGTTAGCTGTGTATTCCCTGGTTGCGCGTACACACACACACACACACACACACACACACACACACACACACACACTCCGATACCACCTTCACGTCTGCTTCCTTCAAAAAAGACTGCATTTTTTTTAAAACACGAGGAAAATGACGGAGGTCGGTGATCGCATTTCAACCCAGAGCAAATTTCTCCAAACCACGGGTGCGAGTAGTCACATACACATACACACACACACACGCACGCACACACACTCACACTCACACCCAGAAGCGCTCTGAGCTTCCACCCGCGCGGCTGCAGCCTCCACTCGCTGGGAAGGGAACGTCAGCACCGCTGCAGGGCGGCGGGCGAGGAGAGGCGAGCGCCGCGCGGGCTGCGGAGGGCGCGGGGCTGGGGTCCCTCTCGCGTTCCTCCGCTCCAACCGTGGCGCACGCGGGGCCGCTGCAGCCTGTGCTCGCCCGCAGGACCCGCTGCAGCCGCCAGAGCCGGGCGCCGCCTTCCAGGCTCTTCCAGCGCCCGCCGGGGCCCAGGGGCAGGCTGGTCTGCAGAGGGGCTGCGGACTCTGGGGCTGGGGCGGGGAAGGGGATCCCCGCGAGGAAGACAAACCCGGGCGCGCCGCCTCCCTCCCACCCGCAGTCCCGAGTCCCGGACCCGCGCCCACCTCCCCTCTCTCCCCTAACCTTCGCTCTCAGACTAGTCCGCGGCGGGCTCCGGGGGCTGCGGCGACCGAGGCTCGGGCTCCTCACTGGCTCGCCTCGCCGGCAGCCTCCCGCCCAGCCTCCCTCCCTTCCTCCCTCAGTGGGGGCCGAGGGAGGAGAGCGTTTCCTGGAGCCCTGGGCGTCCGTGCAAGCCGCCCCGACCACGCCACGGCCAACGAGCGAAGAGGAGCGAGGGGGCCGGCGAGATGCCGCCGCGGTCCCCGAGGCGCTTTTCCATAGAGGGGAGCGCGCCGCCTTACCGTGGCTGCAGGCTGCCACCGCCGGGGAAGCGGGGAGGAGGGCGGCAGGGAGGCTCGGCGCCGCGCGGGTGGCTCCTCTGGCGCTCGGCGGCGCGGCTCCTCGGCTCCGCGAGCCGGAGCAGGGCGCCCAGGAAGGAGCGGGTCCCGGCTCTGCGCTCAGCTCCAGCGAGACCAACAATAGCTCCCGAGGGGAGCGGAGCCCCAGCGAGGCTCCAGCCGCGCGCGCACGCCCGGCTCCCGCTCCCGGCCGCTCCCGGCCGGCGTCCCTGCCAGCACTGCTGCCCCACATGAAACAGCTGCAATCCCGAGGCTTCTGGGGGGGTTGGGGCGGGTGTGTGCGCGCGCGTGTGTGTGAGTGTGTGTGTTTAATAGCTTCCCTCCTCTTCTTCCCCTCCCTGCCTGCTCGCCTGCCTGCCTCCGTCCCCCACCCTCGCTCTCTTACACACAGACAGAGAGGGCGAGCGAGAGAGACACACACACACACACTCACGCGCACACGCAGGTTACATGAATGGGAGGCGGGAGCCAATCCTGCGAGGCTGGGCGAGCCGCGGCGCACTGGCGCTGCGAGCAGGGCCGCACCACGGCGCGGGGGGGCGCCACGCAGGTGACGCGTGCCCTCCCGGGGCCCCTCGCCGCCTCTCGACTCGCCCCAGTCTCTGTGCTCTCCCCGATGGCTTCCTCTCTCCCCCTTTCCTCCTTTCACCCCGCTCCTTTCTCCATCTTCGCTCCCTTTTATTGCCTTTTCTTTCTCGAATTCTCCTAGTTGTCTCAGTTCAGTATCTTCCTCGGTCTGCTCTTTTCTTTTACCGTCTTCGCTCGCTCAGTCCCTTTCTCAAACTTTCTCCTTCCTTGTCCCGACTTTTCCCTACTTCCTCTCCTCCTGCCTTTTGTTCTCTTTCCAACGGCTTTGGCCGTCCCCCCCCCCCCCCCCCCCCCCGTCTCTGTGGTGTTGTCTGGTCTCCTCGCCCTCCCCCTCTTCGCCTGTCCCGGGGTCACTCTGGGGCCGGTGGCTTCCCTCCCCGCCTACCCCCTGATGTTATTTCACACCCTCAACACTTTTCCAGGAACAGTCCCTCTCGCATTGCTGCTGCAGCACAGCCAGAGGTAATTAAGAGCTGAGAACTTGAGTTCCTTCCTCAGGCTCACAAGATGCCCAAAGAAAGGCCCTCCCTCGGACAACTTACCTAAAACCATGGTAACAGCTACTCAGTCGTGATAACAATCGTTTAAAAAATAACTGCAGAGAACGTGGTCCAAGAGATTTGTCCTTTGCATTTCTGGACTGGTGATCTCCAGCACGTTTCGAGAAGGGCATTTTCATGGGATAGGAGAAGCAGCTTGGTGCAGTGGCAACTTGCAAGGGCTTTGGAGAGAGAGGAGAAATTCCCACAGCAGCCCTGCTGCATGCGAGCTGTACGTCTTCATGCAAGCCATTACCTCTGGCCCTGCCTCAGGTTTCTCCTCTGTAAAATGGATAAATTATACCTACCTCACCCGTTATGGTGAGGGTTAAAAGAGACAACAAAGGAAAGAAAGCATTGCACATATAGAAGTTCAAACAATGTGACTACCTTTCTCCTCCCCCCAACCTTTTTAAAAACTCCCTTCATGATCTTCTGCTACATCGTATCTCCACAGTCTAAAGTGTGCAATGAAGGAGGAAATGTGACAATGTAATGTTATAGAAATGTGAAACAAGGTCTAGGATATTTTAAAAACTCTGTTGTAGGAACAGGAGATTGTCTAGCCAGCTGATTACAGAGGCATCACAGAGATTATAAATTTGGGGTGCTGGGATGCCTCTTCAACATCTCCCAACTAAGGCTTCCCGGAAAGTCCGGGACAACGGTAGGAGTGGATGGGGGGTTTCCATGCACTCTGTCCAATCTATTTTTAAAACCTTCATAACTAAACACTGACCAGTGACAAAGCCTCTGAGACTAACTAAAATGTCAAGTCTCTGCCTTTGGATAGCATTTATCAACTTCGTGTCCTCACTACAGATATCAAATGCTTTCCATAAGCTGTGATGGACAGGTAGATTCAGTCCTTTGACAAATATTTGTTGACCACCTACTCTGTGGCTGGAACTATGGTGGGCTGTAGGCATCCAGCAGTGAGGCAAGCAAGCCTTGCCTTTGTGAGCCGACGGTGCAGTAGACATGTCTGATGAATGTGCAATAGGGAAATGAATCACATATACCTTGAGAAATATCATTTGTTTGGTGGACAGAATCTTTCAATATATGAGGTCCATGGCAGAGGGGATAATAAAGGAATCCTTGAGTAAAAATTTTGGAATCCACTGTTCATTCTGTGCACCTCATTCGACTGATGGGAAAACAGAGCCCCAAGCTAAAAGTAGCAGGTGAAAGTATGATGGGAAACAAGATCATTTGCATCCTCTCAAAGGATCTTTGATTAATTTCAAAGAGAAAAATTGTAACTTTACAGTTGAAAAACCTGGCCAATTGTGCCTGAAGTAATTAATAAGTCAGGATCACTGGTAATGTGATAGGTGGTCATCATGTGTCTCCTGATGTGACACAGTGAGAGGGACAGAACCTCACTTCTGTGGTACTCCTGCCAAAAATGAAGAACCTGAATCTAATCATGAAGAAACCTCAGACACACCCAAATTGAGGATCATCCAATGAAATAACTGTCACATACTCTTCAAAAACACCAAAATCAGGAAAGAGAGAGACTCTGACAGTTCTAGATTAAAGGGATGGCTTAGCTGTCATGACAATAAATGTAACACATGGTCCTGGATTGGGACATTGGTGGGACAATGTTAATTTCTTGATCTTGATACTTACTATGTTTATGCAGAAGACTTCCCTTGTTTTTAATACCTACACAGCTGAAGTATTTAGAGGTTTAAAAAGATGAAGAAATCCCCACCTTCAAAGAAAGGCACAGTATGATGGATCTCTGCCTAAGGAATAGGCAGAGTGTGAGCGCAGAAGGCTCCCCAACCAAATCCTTGTGGGTAAGGGAAGACTTCCTGTAGGAGGTGGCATTCAAGTTGAATTTTGAAGGCAAGAAAGTTAGCTAGACCATAAGGGAAAGGAGGCGCTTTCTAAATAGAGGTAACCGTACAGGGACATGGATGAAAGCCAAGAGGCAGATTATGGCCTCAGAGTTGGCACATGAAGGCAGTGCCTGGGACAGTCTAGACAAGAAGATCAGGTGGGATTTTGAAGGGGGCTCAAATGAAGCTAAAGAACTCAAACATCTTGAAAGCTCAGGTATAGGGTGGGGAAGGGGAGCAGAGAGTTATCAAAGACTTTTAAGTAGAGGAGGCACGTGATCCTAAGTATTTGAAAAAGACCATCTGGCAGCTGTGTAGAGAAGTGGGTTAAAGGCCAGGGAAGACCAGAGATGCTGAATTCGGTCATTTAGGTAAACTCAGGAATTGCAGTGAGGATGGAGAAGGGAGAGGAGATTTAAGAGAGATTGAGGGTGTAAAATGAACAGATGTTGATGACTGGCTGAATAGGGGTGGGCAAGAAGAAGTCCAAAGTGACTCCTAATTCTCAAGCTTGCGTATCTGGGTGGAGGGTGGAGGGTAGCACTCTTCACTTCCATGTCAAGAGAATTCAGGAGGACGTGGAGGTTATAGAGGGGAGAGTAAGGTCAGCTGTTACCATGCTATAATCTAACTCTGTAGCTAGCTTGATATTCTCTGGTATGGCTGCTCTGTGCCACAGGAAACCCAGCCAGGGACCCTCCCAATGGCCAGCCCCACGTATTATGCAGAAAGACAAACAAACAAACAAAACCAATAGATGAGATATAATAGCAGCACATTATTTGTAATAATGGGGAAAAATCGAAACAGCTTTGGTAAGTTGGGGGACAGTCTTGTCAGAAGATGATATAGCCACTCTAAAGTTGTTCTTCTTTGCAGAGTTTCTCAGGCCATGGAAAAATGCCAGGGCTATCATGTAAAATTTTTAAAAAGCAGATTTCAGAATTGTTAACTGAACAAAAGTCTTCCTGGAGAAAAATCTGAAAAAAACAAAAAAACACCTCACCAAAAACATGCCAAATATTAACAATGGTTGCCTCTGGATGATAGGATTATGAGTAATATATATTTTCTTCTCCAAGCTTTTTGGATACTTTCTAACTTTCCCACAATGAACATTCATTACTTTCATAATGGAAATTAAAAGCTGTCATTAAAAAAAAATGGCTGTGAGAACAGCCATCTTCTACTTTATCCCTTTTCAATCCACCCTTCCCACTCCCCCTGAAGACTAACTGCCTTTTAAACTTTATCTTTGAGAGTGAAATAAGAGGGCATTTAACAAATCAGGGGAAATTATCAGCTGGGCTGAAGAGGGGGAGAAGGCGTTCTTTCTTATGTAGGCAGATATGTTATTAGAGCTGTTGAAACTGTATATATTAAAGAGGTTTGTCTTGCCCTTATTGATTCTATGCTATGTTACCAGGAACAGAAAACCTATAGTGGGGAAGAAAGTGTGAGCCTTTAAAGAGCAAGTTTTAATTATGAGATGTATTTATTTGCAAAACCACTTTTCTTCATAGTCCAGCAGTTGCTGTAAAATTGTTTCAGAAAGCAGGTATTTCAGGCAAGGAGACTCGTGGGGGCAAGGGGCAATGCTTCATGCCTGTTGTCTGACACTGCATCAGATACGCAAACTGGTTACATAGGATTGGGCCACCCACTGATAAGCTCCATCAAACATTCACAATTAGAGGGCAAGAAAAGTGCGCGCCCGAGGATGTTCTCATTCTTTGGAAAGTTTGCTGTAAGTGGATCCCTGGCAAGGTTCCCTCAACATTTGTGATTTTTCAACTCCCAGAAATGTTTACTATATGCACAGGTTCCCCAACCTAATAATAATACCTTACACAAGCAGAGCCCTTCACCTTTTCAAAGGCCCTCCACACCTGTTGATTCACTCAAGCCTTGCACCCCCTGCCCCTCTTCCCACTAGGCTCCTGTTACTTCCAGTTTGTGTGGGAGGAACAAGGACCCAGAGAGGCAGAGCAGTCACTAGAACTGAAGAAAGAACAGGAGACCTTCTTGGAAACCCCCCTATGTGGCTCTGGCACTTCCCCTGTGAGTTCCCTTATCAACTCCTCAAGGTAACTTGGGAGGGAGGGTGAGTAAACTGGGGCGTGTGTGCTTCTGGTTCAACAGAATCAGAAGGGTCCCCACTCTCCAGAATTCCAGGACCATGCCTTTCCCAGCATAACCCCATTTTTAAAAGCCAAGGGGTGAGGCTAGGTATTATTCCCTGGGAGGTAACTCGGTTTAACCTGTGAGCTGTCTTTCCGGGAGGTTTCTCTAACCTGTGAGCTGTCTTTCTGTCTTGAGGGAATTCAAAGCTAGTATTTGGGGGTTAACAATGACTTCTGAATGTATCTGCTAGAAAAGGAGAAAGGCTCTGCTTGGTTTCCCACACATCTCCTTTGGAGAAATAGTTGGATCTTTCTCTTTTCCCACCTTCACTCCGATGTTCAGCAGAGTATTTGGTACTTAGGGGTTCTTAGTAAATATTCCTGCATGGAGTGAAGAAACAGATACTAGTAACAAAATAGCTAGCATGTACGGAGCATTGTGCCCAGGACTGAGCAAAGGGCATTATCTCATTTAAATTTTAGAGCAGCACCATGTGGTAGATATGATTATTGCCCCTACTCCATAGGTGAGAAAACTAAGACATAAAGAAGTTAGGCAGTATGTCCAAGGCCCTAATGATTAATAAATGGCAAAGCCAGATTCCAGCTTAGGTTGTTCTGAGTCCAGGCTCTTAGCCACCATACCGTATTGGATCGACGGATGAATGAATGGATGGATGGATGGATAGATGGATGGATGGGATTAATGGCACTGGCAGTGAAGTGAGCTCTCCATGAACCCCTGCAGTACATTAGATGTTGTGGTTAATCTTGTCCAGAGCAGGCCATCCTGTGACTTTCCATGATCGCATCCTGTCTATTTCATCATGAATTTCACAAGCTGCAATTACATGTGTATGCATTTGTTTTACTTTTTCTTTAAACATCTGCCCAACTTGCAATATAAGTTGCAAGCTCAGTTCCATGAGTGTCTTAGTCACTGTTGTGATCCCCAGCACCTAGCACAGAGCCTGGCACAGAGTAGATAGTTCCATAAATATTTTTGAAATGAGTGAATGAATGTGGGCTCCCATCCTTCTTTAGGGGTGGAGGGCCTGTGAGCATGCATACATGAGCGCTTGTGAAAGATGGGTATTTTACATGAATTTACTCCAGTCCCTGCCGATGCTTACTTCTGGCTTCGGAGGGCATGTGGTTCGGGCAGTGGGGCTGCGATTCATAGGAGCACATAATGGTTCTGATTGTGCTCCTCCACGGACGTTTGCACCCAGATAACAGGGCAAACACTGATCAGAAAATAGCAGCATCTGTTGTGGTCAAGATGACTAGCTGGCAGAATTCCATGGTGGAAACATCCTCTCTGATTAGGTCTGCCCCCGCTTTCACAGCAGAGAGGCGTTATATCAGCTGACATCACTTGCATAACATTTCCGTTCCGAGGGCTGCTGGCAATGGTCTCCCCCAAAGGGGGTCTCCTAAAGCTTTCCTCCTGCATGCTTAAGGCCACGTGATCCTTTCCAAAGACGATGCCTCAGCCAAGGCCTCCTTTCTTGCTAATTTTTGTCCTGTCTCTTTTTTTTACTTGTCTAACAGACTTCTTTGTCACTTGATGTGAATTTGCCCTTTCGGGATGCCTGGGTGGCTCAGATGGTTAAGTGTCTGCCTGTGGCCCCGGTCACGATCTCCAGATCCTGGGATCGAGCCCCGTGTCAGGCTCCCAGCTCGACAGGGAAATCTTTTCCTCCCTCTCCCTCTGCCTCTCCCCCTGCTTGTGTGCTCTCTCTCTCCCAAATGAATGAATAAAATCTTAAAAAAAGAATTGCCTTTTTTTCTGCAGGGTAGACCAGGTGGCAGATGCTGGTCCTCTACAAAGCTAAATCTGATCCATTTCCTAGTCTGAGAAGTCTGCAGCCTCTGCTGGAACTGTTTATTGGTCCAGAGGCCATTTGCCCAGAGGTAATCAGTAATGTAACAAAGTAAATATAAAAGCAACCACAAAGGCCTTCACTAAATTACCAAGCCCCCATAGGGTGATTCTAATGACTACATACCAGACGCTGACCTAATGCTTTATACAAGTCATACATTTAATCCTTATAACCGTCCTATAAAATAAAGTCTATTACTACTCCCGAATCAGAACATAATCCAACATTCCTAGGCCTTATCAGCCTGCGGGACAAAGGGAGTAACATTAATGTTAATTCCCAAATAAACACTATTCTGGCCCGCATACTACTTTTTCCATATAAAAACATACCTTGGAAATAAGTGCATCCTCCTTCTTTTTTATGATTGCATGCTATTTCATTATATGGGTGTACCATCTGAATTTAACCAGAGGGACCATGGTGATTGTGATATATTCATTTATTTTTTTTTAAAGATTTTATTTATTTATTTGACAGAGAGAGACACAGCGAGAGAGAGAGCACAAGCAGGGGGAGTGGGAGAGGGAGAAGCAGGCTTCCCGCCGAGCAGGGAGCCCGATGCAGGGCTCGACCCCAGGACCCTGAGATCATGACCGGAGCCGAAGGCAGACGCTTAACGACGGAGCCACCCAGGCGCCCTGATATATTCATTTAAATAAATATCAAGCACTTAACCTAAGATTAGGTCCATACTAGCTGCTCAAAAATGTTAAATAAGGGAATTAAATTATATTATAACTATCGGGTCTATTGACTCTTAAAAAGAAGCAACCCAAAAGAGGTTGAAGTTTCAAATCAGTTGGGAAAGGATGAAGCTTTCAATTAACAGTGCCATTGTAACCGACAAATCATTTTGGAGGGAAAAAAAGTTAGATACCTGCCCATTATAATATTCCTTTAAAATTTTTCACACTGAATATAAAAAATGAAAATAGAAAATCCTAGAAGAAAAGTAGGTGACAATTTTAATCATTTTGGAGGTGAAGAAGAAAACCATGTTTAAGTGTGACATGAAAAGGAAAAAAAATGTTAAAGAAAAATGTCAAAAACTTGACTGTGTAAAATTTTTGAAATGTTTGTATATTTATAAAACCAAGACGAGAATCAAAGGAACAAAATGTTGAGGAAGTATTTGAAACATACACAAAAAAGTGCTATTATCCTTAACATATAATGAGGTTTTACAAATGAATAAGAAAAAGACATCTCAATAGAAAAGTAGGCAAAGAACATAAAAAGCTAATTTACCAAAAAAGCACCAAGCTAGGCATATGATATATATTTAATTCACTTGTAACTCTAAGAAATGCCAGATACAATAATATTCAAAGTTTTTTTTCTCTTTGCTTATCAAATGAGAAAAGTGTTAGAGAAATATGACATGCCCAGAAAATAGTTACTCTCCCTGTATTGCCAATGGGTAGATACCAGCACAACCTTTCTGAAAGAGAATGTAGCCACATTCACCAAAAGCTTTCCATTGTATGAAGCTTTCAGCCCAGGAATCTATGTCTACATTTAAGGGAGTTAATTAAGAGAAAATAATCATGGATGGACTTATATAAAGAATTATGTAAAAGAGTTTTATCAATGTTAGTAGTAATAGCAACAAACTGGAAACAATCTAAGTGTCAACACATTAGTAAACAATCAATTGTATTATGGTACATCATAGTATGATGAACTGTTATATAGCTATTATAGACCACGGTGAAAAGAATATTTAATGAACTGGAAAGAATTTACAATACATATTTTTGTGATCTTTCTTTAACTTATTATAGAAAATGTGAGACAAATACAAAGTTTGGTGAATTATACCCATCACCTAATTGCAATAATTATTATTTTTAATTTTTATTTTAAAGTAGGCTCCACACCCAATGTGGGGCTTGAACTCATGACCCTGAGATCAAGAGTTACAGGCTCCACCAGCTGAGACAGCCAGGCGGCCCTAATTTCAATGATTATAAAATTCATGGCCAATCTTGTTTTATCTATATTCCTCCCCACTTACTGCCTCCCCCATTAGTTTGAAGAAAATTTCAGGCACCATTTCATTTTGTCCATAAATACCTTAGTAAATATCTCTAAAACATATGAACTATTTTTTAAAAATAACCACAATATATTAGTACATTTTAAAATAACAATAATTTCTTGATGCCATCTAGGGTCCAGTCAGTATTCAAACTGCCCTGATTGTTTCATAAATCTTTATTTCTCCAGTTTGCTTGTTTGCATCAGAATCCAAATAAACTTCATACATTGCAATTGGTTGATATATCTACTAAGTCTCTTTTGATAGCTTTTCCTCCATTTATTTTTGCCCCCACTTGTACATTACTTCTTAAAGAGACAGGGTTGTTTGTTCAAGAGAGTTTCCAATAACCTGAATTTACTGAAGGCACTCTTCTGGTTTAACTGTCCTTCTACAACTTGTATTTCCTATAAATTGGTAGTTAGTTCTAGAGGCTCGACCCAATTCAGAGTTAATTCTTTTGGGTAAGACTGTCTAGATGTTATTGTGTACTGCACCTGTCTTTGTGATGTTAGTAGTCTGTGATACTCATTGACTAGGTTCATCACTCACCTAGAAGTTGTACTGGTCATATTCTGATTCATCGATATTCATTCCTTCTTCACTTTTAACTGGAATACTTCTATAAAGAAAAACTCCCTCTTTTGAACTATTTGCTGACCTAAAGAGGCAGGATAAATATTTGATCCTTTCCTTTTACTTATCAGGTTCCTGAAGAATAATTTGGTTCCCTAGCATTCTCCAGAGGTAGGCAAAGAAGTTTTTTTTTTTCCTTTGTAAGTGTCAGTATGAGTTCATGTATTTAAATATGGCTGATGTATTTTCATCCATTTTATTTATTGTTCATACTGATGTTCAAATTGCCCTATCTTTGGCCAATGGGAACATCTTTTTATTGACTCCCAGGTCTTTGATAACCTCTGTCCCCTCCCCCACCCCACCGCGGAATAATAGGATGTTTCAGGCTCATCTTGTACCTATCCTGTGCCCGATCTGAAATCATCCATTTTAGGAGGAACTTGGTTCTTTTTAGTGGGAAATGGTAGTTAGAAACCAAAATCTTGGGGCGCCTGGGTGGCTCAGGCGGTTAAGCAACTGCCTTCGGCTGGGGCCATGATCCTGGGGTCCTGGGATCAAGCCCCATATTGGGCTCCCCGCTGAGCTTCTCCCTCTCCCTCTGCCTGCTTCCACCCCCCCCCGCTTGTGCTCTCTCTCTCTGTCAAATAAATAAATAAAACTTTAAAAAAAAAAAAAAAAAAACAAAAATTTTGTTACTAGAAGTTGTTTTTTGTTACTGGGTTAGTATTATTATAAAGCTTTTTTAATTGGCAGGTTTAGGAAATTTTTTAAAAAGTGAATTTAAAAATTCACTATGTGTTTATTCCATTACTTCTAATTCAGTTTTTACTTAACTTCTTCAGTCTTCTATCTGTATCTCCCTCCTTCCATTACAAATAATAAATGATGCTATACAAAAATATTTACTGATTTGTGAAAATAGCCACATTTATTTTAGTAGGAAATAATCATATGTATGTATAAATCATAAATATATATTTCATATGTATATATCAAAGATACAGAACTTAGTAGTGATTATTTCTTGATGATGCAATTAAAAGTAATTTTTAGTTTCCTTTGGTTTTTTTTTTTGCTTTTTAGTATTTACAAGATTTCCATAATAAACCTATTTTATTTTTGCTATAAGAAAAAAATTGCTAAAAAACAAAAATAAGCCAGATGGTATAAATTATAATATAGTAAACTGTCTGCCAATCTTATATGTGGGTAGAATAATGATATTCTATTACATCTGTGGAGTGCTTTACAATTTACAAAGCATTTTACATCCATTATCTTTCGTGATCATCACAGTACTGTGAAGGAGTCAGAATAGGAATATTGTCTTACAGGAAAAGAAAACAGAGGTTTAAAAAGATCACATATGATGGAATCAAAGTTAGAACTCAGGGCTGCTGCTTTTTTTTTTTTTTTTTTTTTTTAAGTAGGCTCCATGCCCAGTAAGAAGCCCAGTTCAGGGCTTGAACTCACAACCCTGACATCAAGACCTGAGCTGAGATCAAGAGTCAGATACTTTGGAGTAAATACCCAAGTCAATCAGAGAAAGACAAGGATCATATGATCTCACCGATATGAAGAATTTGAGAAACAAGACAGAGGATCATAGGGGAAGGGAAGGAAAAATGAAACAAGATGAAACCAGAGAGGGAGACAAACCATAAGAGACTCAATCTCAGGAAACAAACTGAGGGGTGCGGGAGTGGAGGTGGGTGGGAGGGATGGGGTGGCTGGGTGATAGACATTGGGGAGGGTATGTGCTATGGTGAGCGCTGTGAATTGTGTAAGACTGATGAATCACTGACCTGTACCCCCTGAAACAAATAATACATTATATGTTAATAAAAAAATTTAAAAAAAAAGAGTCAGACACTTAACCGACTGGGCCACCCTGAAGCCCCAGGACTACCAACTTCCTGTTCAGTGTTCTCTCTCCTGTGTGAGAGAGAGTGTGTGAGTCACCTCTGGGTGACTGTTATTATGCTTTTGTTTTATAGTAGGACAAGAACACCCTGCAGTGTCCTGTCTGCTGCTTAGAATTTTATCTTCAGAACCCTCTTTCTTTAGCATGAGTTTTGGAGGCCCATAAAAATGTCAAAACTTATTGTTCAATTTAATGTTTACTTTTAATCAAAGTAATTCATTAACATAATTTTAAAAGTCAAATATTCTAAAAGGATTTTCACGCAAAAGAGCAGTCACCTGCCTTCCCATTCTGCACCTGATGGTCCTCCTCCCCAGAGGCAGCCACTTTCAACTATTTGAGCTGTTTCTTCTGGTTTTTATTTCCGTATTACTAGATAATTTGTTTTTACTGCAATTTCTGGATTTTTAATTCTTAGGTATTATCAATATACTTTTTATTATTGAAAATGATAATTTAACTGTCCTTTTCCTCTTCACACAGACTTCCCTTTCCCTCATCCTCTCAATATACTTACTTCATAATCTTTGCTTAAACATTAGTATTTCCATCATTATGATTGTGTAAAAATTATTCTGGGCTGAGCCATGTAGTGTACTATGATGTGCTTTCTTGTGTGAATTTTTGTTTCCTCTTCAGTTTCCAATTGGCTCTCTCTCTCTCTCTCTTTTTTTTTCCAGATTTATGTAGTGCTTTAGGCACCTGTCACCATTTCATCCCCAAACTGTCTACCAAGTTATAAATCTTCTCTTGATACATTCCAATCCATCAAACAATCTGCCAATTTTTTTTCTTTCCTTATATTTGCTTTGATTTCCTTTCCTTTGTCATAGAAATGTAGTTTCCCCTTGTCTCGATGGTTCCAATATGGACTGGTTGCTTTGGAAGCTTGCTGCTGGCTTTTGTTTCAGGGTCTCTTGCTCTACCCTATTCCTGGAAATTTGATTAGACTTCACACCTATTATTTATATCTTTGATTTCCAGGATCCCATGTCTTCCCTTTTTTTGTTTACCCTTCACACTGAGAACAAACATGTGGGAGGTGAAGTTCTTGAGATCTTATTTGGCTGAAGACAGAATTCTAGGTTAGAAATAAATTCTCTATAATTTTAAGGACACTAATGTTTCCATTGTACTTTGGCTTCCAGTGTTAAGAAGTTTGATACTGTTTTTGCCTCTTTCTCCTGTTTTTGTGAACTTTGCCCCTCCCCCACTACTCACAGGAATTTTTTAAGATCTTTTCTTCAGAACTCATACGATGAGTGTCTTCTTTCCTCCAGTGTGCTGACCTGTTGCTGGGTTCTTTGCTCCAGAAACTCTGAGGGATTTCATTGCTGATTTTCTTATTCCCTATTTCCAAAACATCTGTTATTCAGATATTGGAGGTCATAAGCCGTTTCTAATTTTTTAATCTTCCCTTCCCTGTCTTTTTTTTTTTTTTTTTTTTTTGCCTTTTTGTTCTTTCTGGGAGGTTTTCTCAGCTTTGTCTACCAACCCATTTGTTGACATTTTTATTTCTGCTGTCATATTTTTAATTTTCAGGACCTGTTTTAGTGCTTTGGGTATTTTTCTCTTTAAACAGCTTCTAGTTCTGGTTTCATGTACATATCTTTCTTTATCTCTCTAAGGATATTAATGATATATTTTGTGAAAATTTCTACTGTTCCCTGCATTGTTTCTATGTTTCTGAGGCTTTAAAAATGTTATTTTGCTTTTGTGTTTATTTTTTTATGTAAGGGCTTTGCTCAGATGTTGATGATCTATGACTACCCATGCCTATTTGACTAAAAACTGATTGGAAATTTTAGCATGTAAGAGCAAAATCTGTTGCCCAGTGGGCTTGCCTGTAGGATCATCTGGCTAATTTGTTGGTAATTCCTTAACAGTATCTGTAACTCTTTTCTCAAGGGCCACTCAGTTTCACCAGAAAGGAATCTTCCAGTCTTTTCCTGAGGAGGGCAAGACTGGCTGCTAAGATTTTCCAGAAGCCTCATGGGGGAAGGGATTGGGAGGCAGTCTCACTATTTCTATATAGATTTTGTTTACTCCTCTCGTTCCTGTTTTCAGCACGGTATATCTACTCCTAGCTGCACTGTTTTCTACACACCCGGTTTCTCATTCACTCGTTCACTCTGGACAGTAGATGTCCAGTGATCTCCTTCCCAAGGAGGAGGCAGGCACTCAGGAGGAGAGCAGGACACAGGAGGAGGGAATCTTAAGACATTCAACCCCACTCAGACCCCTCACTTTTAGAAGGGCCTGAGCTCCCCGTTTCTGAGCTTTCCTGGGGCTCTGCAGTGAAATGAGATAACTTGTGGGCTTTCACCATGGAGAGTTCTGGTTTATGTCCTCAGGTCTGCCTAAGTCAATTATTTCTTGCCCGTCTGCTTTATAGATACAAAATCCTATTGTCGCCTCTCCAATTATTCTTTTCTTTGTGGTTTTGTGTTTTGTGCCTTTTATTCATTTCTCTTTCGTTTTTGTAGGTGTTGGGGAGGGAGCAGGAGTAAAAGTCTACAGTAAACCCTCCATGAGCAGCAGATGTCCAAACCCTTCTTTAAGACCAGCACTTTAAGAGGCATTCAACTACTTCCAGGGGCTTGAGCTCCTTCTTGGAGAAGCAGGGCCCTATGTGAATTTTCGAGCCTAACTTTCCTCACTTTTCAATAGCAGCTGATAGTGCCTGCCTTGTGGGGTGTAGTGAGGTTAACTGGGATGCTATCTAGGCTGTATTTTTAGCTCCTAGTCCTTTGAAGAATATCAGCTCTGTTTTTCATATTATGATTACTGGCAGGGTGTGTTGGGGGTGGGAGGAAATGTCATTGGGTTGTTGAGGGAGAAGGAATGCACAGGGAACTAGACAAGCCTCTTTTACAAATGCTTTGGTGACAAATTCTGGCTTAGAGAAAGTAATAAGGGTAATGACAATAACTAATTTTCCTAAGAATGCATATGCATCACCATGCTTTATATGGTATCTCAATTAAACATCACAACATACCTATAAAGAAGTACCATTTTTACCTCCATTTTAGAAATGAGCAAAGTGGGGGGGGGGAGACGTTCAATCACTTGGTCAATATCACACAACAAAGATGTGGCTGATCTCAGGTTAAAACCCGCAATCTGTCTAGAGCTGTTACTTGTAACACCGAGGCCAGAGCTTCTCAGACTTTCCTGTGCTCACAAATCACCTGGGGATCTGTTACCGTGCAGACTCGAGTTTGGTAGGTTTGGCATCAGGCTGAGATTCTTCTTTTGTACCAAGCTCCCAGATGATGCCGATGCTGCTGGTCCAGGGGTTGAACTTTAAGTAATGAAGCTTCAGACTGTGGTCTCTCTAAGGCAGCTGCATCGTGTGGCACCTAGTTGCCCAGGTACAAAAGAGGCCATACGAACAGTAATGGTCCCCAACTCACTGCTTCCTCCCCACGTGTGCACAAGCAGGACCACCAGATACTCATTTCTCCCCGCTATACACATTCCCCAGGAGTCCCTGGTGTGTCTCATGAGCGCTCCCAGTCCTCTCTACTGCTTTGGCTGCAAGATGCTCATGTCTTTCCACCAGCTTTGAAATCACTTGAGGGTAGCCCTTCACCATTCCCACTGCTTCTAGGGCCTTCCCTGAGCATGCCACATCTGAAGCTGTAGCGAGGTGCTCGGACACAAGACCCTTGAGGTGCAGAAAGGCGGTGAGTTCCTTCCTGCTGGCCCTCATCAGTGTTGTGCTATGTTCCTTACAGAAATAGGGCGAATCCCCTTCCCACTCCAAGTCACCCGGATCCCCAGCAGCAGCCCTAAATCTCCCAGGTTCCTTGTGAAAATAGCCGCCAGCTGCAGCCTGTAGGCTTACTGACCCAGGCAAATAAAACTTCTGTCCTCCTGTGTCTCTTTCTCCCTCGTTAGCCTCTGCCCCCAGCAATCCTAGAATTCACTACTCTGGAAGCGAGTCTAACCCAGGCCAGCTTCCAGCTTGGGTGGAAGAGGTGATGGTCCACTGATTTGCCAGACAGCTAGCTAGGTGTGAATCTCAGTTTAGGTCCAGTTAGAACCCTGCTCCACGGATGACACAAGGCTTAGTAAAGGAAACTAGGAAAGGCATCTTAAAGACTCAAGTACATCAGAGGGCCAATGGAAAGCACTGGAATAAGACTGGGGTCTGAGGTTGGAGAACCACCTCTGTCTCTACCTAGCTGTTGTGACCTTGGACTTTTCAGTCACCCTCTCTGATTGTTTCCAAAACTACACAAAATAAGGGGGAAGCCTCACCCTTCCTCTAATTCTCAGTTTTCTCTGTAAAGTGTAGGAGTTGGACCAAATGTGAGGTGTAAAGTGAAGGAGCTGGACCACATGAACTCAAAGTATTATGTAGAGGTTTCAAACCACAGCCTCTTGGGCTGTATTCAGCCCACAGGCATGTTTTGCTTGATCCTTACAGCATTTTTAAAATGTTGAATCAGTTGCCAGCCTTTAAAACTAAGGAGCTTTTGCATAAAATCTCGTTTCCTGGCTTTTCTTGAAAGATCAGAAAATTGGCAACAAGGGTCACGCATTCCTGGAGAGCCACTATTGGCCTGAACTGCCTTGTGACTGTCCTTTTAAAGAGGCAGGTGCCGGGGCGCCTGGGTGGCTCAGTCATTGAGCGTCTGCCTTCGGCTCAGGTCATGATCCCAGGGTCCTGGGATCGAGCTCCGCATCGGGCTTCCTGCCCGGCGGGAAGCCTGCTTCTCCCTCTCCTGCTCCCCCTGCTTGTGTTCCTGTTTTTGTTGTGTTTCTCTCTGTCAAATAAATAAATAAAATCTTAAAAAAAAAAAAGAGGCAGGTGCCCTCTGCACTGTCACAGCCCTTAGCAGGCCCCTATTACCCATCTATATTGTCTACACAAATCCTGTAAGTTGTTACGTTGGTGTTTCCTGGGTAGTGGTTGCAGTAGATAGCTGGACAATGCCAGGTTAGTAGTACTTATCCTTTCTAAGATGCAGTGTCCAAATTGCAGAACGGGGAAAATAAATGCTCATATTATCGCATTGACTGTATTAATGAGACAGAGCTGGGGTCAGTGGACTTTTCTGCAAAAGACCAATGAGCATCTATTTTCAGCTTTGCCGGCCACATAAGATCACTGTTGCATATTCTTGTCCTTATTGCTTTTTGGTTTGTTTGTTTCACAATTTTTTTAAAAATGTGCACATTCGGGACGCCTGGGTGGTTCGGTTGGTTGAGCGTCTGACTTCAGCTTGGGTCATGATCTCAGGGTCCCGGGATCGAGGTCTGCGTCGGGCTCTTTGCTAGGCGGGGAGCCTGCTTCTTCCTCTGCAACCCCCCGCCCTGCTCTCTCTCTCGGACAAATAAATAAATAAAATCTTTTTTAAAAATGTGCTCATTCTTAGCTCTCGGGCTGTATAAAAACACGCTCCCGGGCGGCTGACCCCTGAAAGAGATGACATGAAGCACTTCCAATAATGCCTGTCAACACTGAACGTCAACCAGTGTACTTCTCGTTATTGTGAGTTCAGTCCTCTCATTCTCTCACGCTGGGACATGGGTGACTCCACGGTGCCCATCAGAAGTCCCCACTGGCTGTTTTGATTCTCTTTGGACAATGCAGGGGGGATGGGGGTGGGGCAGCATTTTGTCTGTTGAGACGCATCTTTCCAAATAGGAAGCCCTGCGTGGAAGAGCGCTTCAAACCAGCACGACAAATACGGTGCAACTGTGTCATCACCATGCAATCAAAGCCATTGTTTAAGCCATTTGCTACAGCGGATCCCCACCCCAGTCATTCTGTCCGAAACTTTCCCCAGCAATCACAGCTGGAAGAAGAGTTGGAGGCCCTTACAAATCGGATTCCTGGTTCTCATAGCCTTCCTCCTTTGTTTCGGTCCTTTAGCTCCCCTCCTTCCTCCCTGTCCCCTCCAAATAATACCCCTTGCACTGTATTATTTATTATGTAACTTGAAGACCAGGGATGCAGCTTGGGATGAGAGACACTTGACAAAGTGAAATTGCATTGTGTTGCAGGTCTCTCCTGCATGTGGCTTGGCATAATAAAAAAAAAAGAGAGAGAGAGAGAGAGAGACATGATATTGTTTTCTCATTCAAAGAATGTGATAGCTGAATCTAAAGAAATGTCATTATTTGCTGTGGTGTCCAAGGGCCCCGAAGATAGCATGCATTAAATAAAGGAGCCAAGGAGCACATCAAGAGATTGTTTGGCAGATACACTTACTTATTTTCACTTGCTGGTTCTGCACCAAGAAACAGACCAAAATCATATATAGGGGCAGGGTCAAGTTCCTTGAAAGACTTTGACCTAAATTTCCTTGAGCTGGACTTTGTGCATCATGTTTAGGGGGGACTTACCGCTCTTCCACTCATGTAGCAACACTGCCTGAGCACCTACTATGTGTCAGACCCTGTGCTAAGTACTAGAAATGGAGGGATGAATGAATCAAGGGCCCAGAAATCCAAGAATTTGTGGTCTAGTTAGGAAGACAGGTGTGTTAAAGAGTCTCAATGTAAAGTATTAATTACTGCTATTATAGCAAGAGCCCACACTTAATAAGTACTTGCTACATGCCAGGCATTATCTTAAGTGCTGTTTACAAGATTAATTCATTCAATTCTCTCAACAAGCCTGAGGGTTACATGCCATTATAAATTTCCATTTCAGGGATGGAGAAACTGAGGCCAGAGGCTATGCAATTCTTAATTCTTTAGGACCATGTAATTAGTAAGGGGTAGGGCTCTAATTCAAACACGAGGAACCTGACTTCAGGCCCAGAACCCTCGAAAGACACAGAACAGCCCCTTAATAAAGGGCTTGGATTATATTCTGGTAACACAGCACAGAAAAGCCCCTAATTCTGCCTGTAGGGGTCAGAGAACACATGAGACAATATGACAATGACGTTTGTCTGAAAGATTCCCTTCACAGGGAAGCCAGGAAGGACATTTCAGGCAGAGAAGAAGCATATGCTTAGAGGATGATATTTGTAACAGACGCAAAAAAGAGAATATTCAAACTGGACTGTTGGGCTTTTCTCTTTCTCTTTTTTTTTTTCTTTAAGATTTTATTTATTTGACAGAGAGAGACACAGCGAGAGAGGGAACACAAGCAGGGGCAGTGGGAGAGGGAGAAGCAGGCTCCCCGCTGAGCAGGGAGCCCGATATGGGGCTCGATCCCAGGACCTTGAGATCACAACCCGAGCCGAAGGCAGACACTTAACGACTGAGCCACCCAGGCGCCCCTACTCTTTTTCTTTTTTTTAAACAACACTCAGAATTACCAGTAGTGGCTTATTCAGTATCAGTTTTCCATGCAGTTCTGGAACTTCAGGAGGGCAGGTGCCTGTCTTGTTGACTACTATATGCCTACTTCCCAGCACATGCTTAATAAATATATTTTGAGATGAAAGAACAAATCTAGTTAAGGTTACACAAGAAGATGAGGATTAAGCTAATATTATATCCACTATGGACAAGGGTTAAGACTCAGCTTTATTTTATGCTCAGAGTAGCATTTTAAAATTCTCATTTCACACTGCTTTTATTTTAGACATGCCCATGGCATTCTTAAAAGGCTTTAAAAGCACAGTATTGTCATAACTCCCATTACTGTATGTATCAGTAACATTCAGTACATATATCTGGAGCAATTATTCTGTGCATAGAATTCTAAGCATAACGCTCTACTTTACCCATGATAGCCATTAATTAGATGAAATTAAATGTTACAGTTGCATGCAGCCCGTTTTTAAGTGCAAATCCATGTGTGAGAAGAAAGGAACTTTCTTTTTTTTCCCCATAGAAGAAAATCATGTCCATGGCCAATGTAGAAGCCTCCCAAGTAGGTTTTCTTAGGGAAGCTGGCAGGACTGTCTAAAGAAAAGGAATGTTTTGACTTTGCTAGTCAGATAAGCAAAGGTGTCTAAGACTGGGGGTAAGAGGAAAAAGATGGGATCCAACTGCCAAAAACTTTGGGATAGGTCCCTAGAAGTTTTGGCAATTTCATGGTTTCTTTTTAAGATATCTTTGCAAGTACCAAATTTCTCAATGTGATATTTGTAAAGATATCATTGAGAATAGCATCTGTCCGGAAGGCTATTCCAACTCTTAGAGATACTGAAAGCATGGGGCAAGCATAGAGTCAAGTGAGTTGAAGGGGAAATCTTTTCATCAATTCTGGTTTTCTAACATCTCTGTGAATCGGGGACCCCCTCCTGGTAATTTTTTTCCACCAATAATCATTTTTGATTAAGAAATTATTAAAGAGGGCGCCTGGATGGCTCAGATGGTTGAGTGTCTGCCTTCGGCTCGGGTCGTGATCCCGGGGTCCTGGGATCGAGTCCCGCCTCGGGCTCCTTGCTCGGCGGGGCGTCTGCTTCTCCCTCTCCCTCTGCCTCTACCCCTGCTTGTTCTCTGTCTCTCTCGCAAGTGAATAAATAAAATCTTTAAAAAAAAAAGAAAGAAATTATTATAGAAAAGGGAACCCTCTTTCTGTTGGTGAGGATGCAAATTGGTGCAGCCACTCTGGAAAACAGTATGAAGGTTCCTCAAAAAGTTAAAAATAGAGCTACCCTATGATCCAGCAATTTCCAGTATCCAGTAAATATCCTAGGTATTTACCCAAAGGATACAAAAGTACAAATTTGAAGGGATACATGCACCCCTGTGTTTATAGCAGCAATGTCCACAATAGCCAAACTATGGAAAGAGCCCAAGTGTCCATCAACCGATGAATGGATAAAGAAGATGTGGTATATATACACAATGGAATATTACGGAGCCATCCAAAAGAATGAAATCTTGTCATTTGCAACAACGTGGATGGAACTAGAGAGTATTATGCTAAGTGAAATAAGTCAGTCAGAGAAAGACAAATACCATATGATTTCACTCATATGTGGAATTTAGGAAACAAAACAGCTGAACATATGGGAAGGAGGGGGGAGAAAGAGAGAGAGGGAAGCAAACCAGAAGAGACTCTTAGCAATAGAGAACAAACTGAGGATTGATGGAGGGAGGCGGGTGGGCGATGGGCTAAATGGGTATTAAGAGATAGTAAGAAGTATAAATCAAAGATCCCAGAGCAGTGTCCACTGCTGCCTCCAGGGGGCCCTACCCTCCCAAACGAAGGTGGCAGTTTCCAGGAGCTCCCCTGGAGGTGGGTTTCCTCTGGGTAACAGTGGATCTTCAGACGTTTACGCATCTCCAAGGGGAAAGCAAAGAGGAGAGCTTTGCATGTGTCTCCAGGCAAACGGGAGGCTGGCACTGGCCAGGGTGCCCTCCCGTCTCCGATCGCATTTCCAAATCTACGAGCGAAACAGGAATGGCAGCAACAGGCACATGGCCCTTCAGATAGAAAACAAAAACAAGTGGTGACTTGCCTAACCCTGGACTTGAAAAGAGGTTTATGGCTGGAAACCACGTGTTACCTGGCTCTGCCCTGAGCTCCGAGACAGTATGAAAGATGAGAATCATTCTTGTCTTCTTCCCACACCTATTTATTGTGTGTTCACAGTGCCCTGGCCACTGTGCTAAGCACTAAGGAGACCACGGAGAGCAAATGCAGAGATGGCCCCTAGGGAGGACGTCACAGCTTACCAGATTCTTCCCTGTATATTACCTCAGAAATGTGAAATAGGCATTGTTGATGACTCCATGCTACAGATAGAGAAATTGAAGCCAACAGCCGGAACACCTGAGTTTAATGCAAAGGAGTGGAGTTGAGAGTTACACTTGGATAGCCTGGCTGGAAGGCCAGGGCACTTTGCACGGTGCCTGTGGTCTCCCCATTTCTGTACCAGCAACAGCAACACAGGTGTCTGCAGAATGTTGGGCAGCTGACAAAGAACGTTTGCTTACGTGATTTTATTTGTTGGACCACAGTTCTGTCTGTAGGTATTTTGCTAGTATTATATCCATCTTTCATTGATAAAATTGACCCAGAGAGAAACGGTGGTCTGTCCAAGATCCCCCAGCAAGAGCCAGAGCAGAGACCAGCTTCTAAGACTTCTGATGCCAAGCTTTGTCTGCCATATGCCAACTCCCAGTTTAAATATTTCTAAATTCAGAATTCTTGATCCATGTTTTCCCTGTTTTAGATTATTGCCATAACCTAGGCAAACTACAGTTAAATTCCTGCTACTAGGCCATTTTGTGACAAAAACCCCAATAATCAGTGAACCAGGGCCTATGGGCTTGCACAATTATTTGTGGTTAACTCTGAGGGCTGCTATTACTCAATCTATCTGTGCTACAGCAAACCAGTTACTCGTATCTGCAAGCTGGCTACTCTACTAAGTTTTTCTTTATCCCCCCTAAGCAAAAAGGGAGAAACCATCTCCTAACATATGGAAGCATTTCTATACTGCTAGATTTTCTGATGAGGGTGGGGTGGGATGGTGGAAGTGTGATTTGCAACCATGTGTCAGAAGAAATACATATTTTTGAGTGAGGCTGATTGGTCCAGGTTCCGCGTGGCAAAAGTTGTCTCCAGAAAAGAATTTTTCCCTCCACGTTACCACACTTGACCATTTTGGGAAAACGAGTGCTTTCTGAATCTGCTTAACACTTGTGAGGACCCCAAATCCAGAAAATCCTGGCTTTTTGTTCTTATACTAATGCTGACGATGCTCCGGTAAGCTAAGATTTCTTTCTGCCCACTGCTTCCCAACAGGGCACCAACAGGGAGCTGGGGCCTTCCTTCAAGTCTAGCAGCTCCATTTGTGACCGCACTAGAGATTTCTCTTAAGTAAATTAAATGACTAAACACGTAAGTACTGTCTGAATAGATGGAACCTTTAAACTCAGAATTCCCAACATGATAATTTTACGAGTAAACCTATACATAATACATTATTCCATTCTCAAACGAACAAAAGGCTTCTAAAGCTGCAAAGGGCATGACAATATGACACATATTGTTAATCTTCTAAGAATTATCCACTTTTCTCCTTCAAACAATGCCTTTCCCTTTGTTTGGATTGAAATTTTTATGGCACTGGTCTAATGCACCAGATGAAGACCTCTCAGCTACATAGGTACTTCCCTACCTAATTTGCTATTTAGAAATGTGTATAGATAGAAATCGTCTGCGTGACGTGGAAGGATGTGTGGACTATTCTAAACCAGAGGGTCTGACTCTATTTCCCCTGCTTTGTCATTTTAACAGCGGCTTAAGAGTAACTGCATGTATGGCTCTCCCCCTGGTTTTCTGAGAGCCCCCACAAACATCGCTCATTTATTCCTTATCGCATTTCTGGCACAAAAGCTAAGTGGGTTATTACATCCCTTGTTTCACAGGTGAGGAAACTGAGGATCAGAGAGTCTCGGTAACTTCTCTCAGTTACACGAAGAGGGAGTGATTTGAGTTCAATTCTGTCTGACTCTTCTGCAGAATTCACCCCCTTGCTGGGGGTTTGCTGGTATTCAGGGTGCCTTCCCATGGTGTGGAAGAAGGACCACCGGACCAGAAGTCAAGCGACAGAGAGGCTTGCTCTGACGTGGCTGTGGGGCCTGAGGCCTGAGGTCAAAGACCCGCCTTGGGAATCTCAGCTCCTTCATTTACAGAGCAAGGGGGCTGATCTAGGCGCCATCTGGGAGGTCTCCCCCTTCTCAGATGCCCTACAGGAGGACTCTATACTCTAGGCAATGACAAACGCAGTTTCTCATTTTGATTCTAAAATGTTATTTACTGCCTTTCAAGTATGTCAATAGAAATCAAATTCATAAATACTTAAGGATTATAATACTATTTCTTAAAATACTCAGAAGGAGGCCAAGGATTGAAGTTTTACTTAAATCTGACATTGCTGTTGAAATGTTCGCATTTATATCTTCTTCCCCAGTATGACTTAACAACTTAATGGCCAAGTTGATGGTCCTGGCAGGACTGTTCCCTCTCTCTGCTAGCATGCCCACACCCCCCTTTCTCCACCTCAGGGACTAGTACAGTGCCTGTTGCCTAGTAGCTACTCGAGAAAGAGCTACAGTTTCACTTTGCTATTATTATATTCTTATTTAATTCTATCTAATACCTCATAAAGCCACAAGGATTTCCCACATTAGTTTAAAGAAGTATTAATAATTAATGTCTCCCATAATAAAGTAACTCTTTATGGTAACATACTGAATCAGTGTTATCACATAAGCAAACTATGCTCAAATAATAAGGCAGATCAATTAAAAACAGGGTCATCTCCTGGGAAGATCTGAAGAGTTTCCAATGTGAAGGGGACTGAATATGATATATATGGGTATGCCTGATTTTCCAGGACACTTCTGACTTCCTGTAATTTTTTTTTCAGTAAAGGCAAATCATTAAATGTGCAACAGGATGTGATTCTACTTTTATACCTTTGTTAGATTTTCATGTATCTAAGTTCATCAGCCAGAAGAAGACAAATCCTTTCTCTCGATTTTGCCTAGGAGAAATTAGGTCCCTGTGGCTTGGTGGCACCCAAGAAGCCTGCTGGGTGGACTGGCACACACATGATCCTCTGCGTTGTCACGTGAGACCCAAAAGACATACTGCAAATCAATATGTATCTGAAGTTGCCAGGTGATAAGCATCTGCCACGTACGAAGTATTGTACTGCTCACAATAACCATGCAAGCTGACTCTTATCCCCATTTTATAGGCAAGGAAACTAAGGCCCAAAGCCACACCACTAGGAACCGGCAGAGCAAAGAGTCAGACTGTGGTCTGTTGCGCTCCAGAGTCTGTGTTCTTTCCACTACCACTGAACTGCTTGCTGCTCAGGGGCCCAGATTTCTTCCTCTGTGCACAATTCACTGGGTCCAAAATAAGCTAAAAACCATTGCCTCCAAATGACAGGGGAAAATTGAGTTGGTCAGATGTGACCCAGAGCAAAGATCTAATTCAGAATCATTTGGTTTCCTATCTGCCACCTGAGACCACAGCCACATCCCTTCCACGGCTGGGCTTGACGGGCAGCATGCACTTCTCCACACACACAGACATACTCTCTCAGACTCACTTTTGAGGACCAGCATTTAGGAGGCCCTGCTGCCAATGACTTCCCAGTTACTAACATTTAAAATTGCACTTGGTACATGACAGCAGAAACACCCGTGCCTACTTACTCAAAATGCCTGTTCATGGATTTTTTGCAGATCCCCACTTGCTATTCTGCCCTGCGCCTGCAATCTTGAGAACCACGGGGCACGTTTCAAAAGCAAATGCTCAATTTGTTCTAATGATGCAAGAGGGAGAAAGAGCCTCTTGAAGCCCTAGCTACCTGATAAAATTCATGGGACTCATCCTTTGCCACAGCTCACACTTTATTTTTATATTAAAAAAAACTCAAAAATGCTGACAGTGAGGATCTGATCTCTGAATGAGAACGCACTTCTAAGAATAATAAAGGGAAGAAATCACAATTAAAGATATCAGTAGATTGACTACATAAGGCTTAAATTTCTGCATGTCAAAAAATTCATTAAAAAATAAAAGGCAAATAACACTGAGGACATATTTTTAGAAGTGACAAAGGCCTAATAGCTTTATTAGAGATGGATCTTTTATGAATTGATGGGAAAAAATGGACAAGGGGCATGAATTCATAGCAAAGACAAACGGCTAATAAACATGAAATAGAGCTATATCTCACTAAAAATCAAAGAAAGGTAAATTAAAGCACTAGTTTTTCTGTATCAATATGTCAGTGGTGAAAAAGAAAAGAATTCCCAGTGTTTGTAAGCACATGGGAAATACTTTCACTTTTTTCGATTTGATACATGTATACTTGCCTCTCATTATTGTTGCCCTTTGCATTTCTTTTACTTTTACTATAAAAAGTTCTTAAAATGTCAGGGTTTTTGACCCATTAATTGCAATTTTGACAATCTATACTAAGGAAATAATCAAAGATGGAAATATGAATTATGTCTGTTTAGCACAGCATTATTTACATTAACAAAAATTGGGGAGTAAGGAGATCTAAATGCCTAGGAAAGAAGACTGGCCAAATGAATTACGGTCCAGTTATTACCATGCAGTCACAAACATTGCTATAACAAAGAGCTATGATGACATTAGAACATGCTGGTGACATATACATATATACACACTATAATCTCAACTGCTTAAAATGTTTCTTTTGCATAGAACATGCACAAAGATGAAGGAAACTCACAAGGATGCTATAGTGATTATTTCTGGGTGGAGGAAATATGATATTGTCAGTGTCTTATTTTCTTCCTTACATTTAACATTTTCCATAAGAAACATGTATTGCCTGATCGTCAAGAAAAAACTCCTCACATTTTTATTAACAAATCAGAAAAGAAAATATGTAGGCAACCTGTGTTAGAGGCCCACCAACAAAGTCTCAACAGAAGACCTCAGTCCCCAAGAACTCCACACAGAGCCCAAAACACAGAGTGGCTGCTGAGTCAGACAGGGGATCATTAAGGGTAAGGCTAAGGTTAAGCCTTAACCTAGAGCTGAAGTCAAGACAAGACAAGTCAGAGGGTGCCTGTTTACTGCCATCACACCATGGACATGGTAACATGTAAAATGCATTTTGGTATTTACTTAAAAGTGGGGTACAATGCCAGGGAGACATTTGCTACCACAAAGGTGAAACGTTGTTAGTTACAATTTGACTTGATGAGTAGAAACATGCTGTGCTGAAAAAGTACTATTACTTAATATAAAAATTATTTTTAGAACTGTAAAAATGTTTTATTTAATGTCATATACATACATCATTGGAAATTTAGAAAATACAAAAAACACAGAGAAGAAAAAAATTATAGCCACCATGTGAAGATAACCACAACCCAAATTTTGTTGTATTTCTACCCTTAAAAATGGTATTTTTATTTTTATTGATTTGGTTTTACTCTTTTTTTCTCTCCTTGTAATTGACATCATAATATATCTTGTTTCCTCGAGAAAGAATTTTTAAATTAACCCGTTGCTCCTTTGTCTTTCGCATGGGAGGAAAGATCATCATAAAGTTAAGAGAACTGTAGTTCATTAAGTGTGTGGGTGAGGATGGGTCGGAGAGAGAGAGAGGAAGGCTTATCCATGCCAGGAAAGGAAGAAGCCCAGCCTACAGGTTCATAGAGAAATCCACAGGACAACGCTGACCAGCAAACACTATTGCAAGTAAATTTGAAAATAAACAGTAGAGATATTTCTGTTACCCAACTTTGATCGGTATATTTTAAAAGACTTTGGAACTTTTTTTTACTCCTCTTTTGGAAACCGAGGCTTCAATTTCAGTACATTCATGAACTCCCTATCCTCAGGCCCGACATGAGGCAGGGACTCTAACTCACGGTTTGCGGTTCTGAAGGGCAGAACCTTCAAACCATCAAAATGGATACTGTATCCATTTCTACACGAAAAGGACAGAGAAAGACAAATACCATATGATTTCACTTATTTGTGGAATGTAAAAAACAAAACAGACAAAAAATCAAAAACCAAACAGACTCTTAAAGACAGAGAACAAACTGGTGGTTGCCAGAGGGGATGTGGGTGGGAGGATGGGCGAAATAGGTAAAGGGAATTAAGAGGTACACGCTTCCAATTATAAAATAAATGAGTCATAGAGATGAAAAGTACAGCATAGGAAATATAGTCAATAATCTTGCAATAACACTGGTGACAGATGGTGACTACACTTATCATGGGGAGAACTGGGTAATGTATAGAATTAGCAAATCACTACGTTGCAAACTTGAAACTAATATGACATTGTATGTTAGTGATACTTCAACAACAGAAAAAGAAGAACAAGGTCCATCATCGTCTTTATTTTTAAGGGATTGGTGGTTCGTATCCTAACCACCAATACTCATTATTACGTGTTTGGGACTGTGATTGCCATACGTGGTCATCATAGCTGGCAGGGTCTTGTCCGCCAAGGACATTTTATCCCCAAATTTCACTGCCCTCTTGCAAGGAGATTCTGGTCCTGAGATAAATCTTTGAGTATGGTGTTTGCAACATAGCCGGAACCTTGAGAGATTTTTAATATTTGAGTAGAATCCAGGGAATGTACTCACTTACCTCCACCCATCACTTTGGAAAAACAAAGAGTGAACAATGACATGGAAAGAAGATGAGCAATGAGAAGTTTCTTGGGGAGAAAACAGGGCCCAAGTATTAGGGAAACTGTTAAGAAACAGATTTCAAGGGGCGCTTGGGTGGCTCAGTCGTTAAGTGTCTGCCTTCGGCTCAGGTCATGATCCTGGGGTCCTGGGATCGAGCCCCACATCGGGCTCCCTGCTCGGCGGGAAGCCTGCCCCTCCCTCTCCCACGCCCCCTTCTTGTGTTCCCTCTCTGGCTGTGTCTCTCTGTCAGATAAATAAATAAAAGCTTTTTTTTTTTTAAAAAGAAACAGATTTCAATTTTGTTTGTTCTTTGAGGCTTTTGTTTTTTAATTATGGATTCTGAATAAGAAATCCAACATAATAGCTGGTGCCATTTATCAAGTGCCTCAAGCACGGTGTGAAAGCTCCTTTATAGATATTATAATGGTTAATTCTCCAACAGCCCTTGGTTGTTGCCCCCATTTCATAGATGGTGAAATTGACCCAGAGTAGAAAATAATAATAATGGAATTTGGATATGCTGTCTTTTGTTTTACTGTTTTTGGGCAGTGAATATCTTAATGCAGTCCTTCAGTTGTATCTAGCATGAAGTTATAAAGTATCATTTTGGTCTTTGATAATAATTAGTTGAGATTTCTTATTTATTTTTACAACCGTTCCTGTAAGTGTTTTGAGCAGTAGGATACTTTGTTAAAATGTGTTGTTTTCTTCATCTACTTTTGTAATGTCAATAGCCAACATGTATCTGATGTGACAGGCACTGCCTTCAATATTTGGCATGCATTATGACGTTTAATTCTCACTGCAAGTCTGTTATGAGAAAAACAAACTCACAAAACCATTTTTCAAACGAGGGAACCAGAGCCCAGGAAGGTTCAGTGACATGACTAAGACACATAGCTACTAAGTGACATAACCCAAATTTGTACCACCATCAGCCCAGGAGTGTTCTCCATTCCCTGAACTATCATTTCTATTAATCAGTAAGAACTTCTTATCATAGAATCACAGGATTTAGAGCAGGAAGACATCTTAAGGAGCTTCTTATAATAAAGTATACAGATAAATGGGCCAGGAAGGCCAGAGAGGTCAGTAACTTGCTCTGAGCCACACAGCAGAGAAGGGTAGAGCAGACTGTCTGGTTCCCAATTCAGTGTCAAAATAATTGTAATACCGTCTGGTAAAGGATTTATAGTAATAAGTGGGTGTTTTGTTGGTAACTCCTTGCCTATCAATCTTTGAGCTTCTAAAAGTTCTGTCTAATTTGCTTGGTTTCTTAATCTTATTCATTCCTTCCTGTCAAAGATCTTCAGTGATAATGCAATGACAAATGCTTTGCAAAGGAGCGGATGCCCTGGCTGTTCCTATGTCCTCCTTCACGGGGCCTTGTCCTTGTCCAAGGTCCAGAGCTGGACAGACCCACAGATGCCACTTAGGAGGACCAAGCACCCAGCACCCCACTTACGATCGTTGACAACTCGGAAGCCACTGAGACAAGCTGGAGCTCCCACTCTCTCTCACATTTCAGATAGCGTGTATCTGCTTTCCTCGCCCCCCCCCCGGGACAGGGAGTCAGTGCTCAGAATCCCTGGGTTGGAGCACAAGAAAACTAGAGGTGAGTTCTAGACTTCAGAGCACTCTGTCTAGCATGGCCTCGGCACTGATGTTGGTAACTGAAGTCTAATGACCGCACCGGGGACTCTGCCTGGCCCATGTCACTTCATGCCCACTTGGGCAGTTCCCCAGGGAAAAAGTGTGGCAATAAACGGCAGCTTGACCTTTCTGCTCGGCCCACTTGGCTGTGCTTAGGGACATCTCTGACTCCCTTAGAGCCTGCTAGAATTGGCTGGAGAATAGTCCTTGACTCAAATAACTGAAAAATATACTTAACACTGCATCGATTTTCCATATAATTTTATAAGCACAAACATTCTCTTTCATTTCCCGACAAACAACTATATTCCCCAAAGTGTCCAATAAAAATCAGTAATTTGCACATCACTATCTTTGTCGGTGGCTGTTGTTTGGAGTTAGTCACCGAGGCCAAGTTCTGTCCCCTCCCGCCTCCACCCTCTTCCACTCTCCTCCTTAAACAAGCCACAAAGTTGAGCTGGGGGAGCGGGGGTGGGTATGGAAATAGGTATGTAGACCTCCCAGATTCTGTTCAAAGCCCTTTCTGAAAAAATACAGAGTTTTGAAGCAGAGATGAAGGATGTCACACTGAACGCTACTGCCCTCCCTCCTCAATCTCTGCGTGGACTGCCCAGGACCCCTCCCCAGCCTCCCATCTGTGGCTGTGAGCAAGGACATCTCTGGGTGCATGAGCAGAGCTGAGCAGAGCTGAGATGAGTAATTCAATGACTGACAAAAGTCTGAGGCCAACCGGGCACCCTGACCTCCTGTGGCTGGCATTACTCTAAGGTTGCATCATAAGACAAGCAGTGACAAGAGGGAACACTGAAAGTGGGAAGTAGTATTCCTAGGAATCTTTATGGTGTGCCCTCCCCTAGCCCCCACCCCCACCCAGCTGCAGAACATAGCCTTCCCCTTTCCGTGTCCTTCCTAACTTCCAGGACAGCTTTTCCTCCCAATCAACCTTTTAGCCTTGAAACAGCAACCCACGTTGAATGTGGCAGCAAAGAAACAAAGAGGAAGGTGTTGATTCTCACCCAGAAGTCTGGTCTCCTCAGGGTCCTTTAGAAACGCAATCCTTGCAATCCTCCTCAGGAGACAGGGCACCAGGGTTGCCAAGGGGACCTGAAATACCGGTTTGCCACAGTCCTCAATGAATCAGCTCCCAGGGCCAAGAGGGGAGAAGGTGTCAGTCACTCAAACCCTGCCTTGGCTCCGATTCTGAAGTGGAGAAAAAAGAAGCAAAGGAGAGCATCCGTCAGCGACAGGCAGGCAGGGGCATTAGTTAAGACGCTGGGCTCTTTGGCAAGAAGTGTTGAGGCTCTTTTGACCTGGACAGAGCCAGGACCTCGGGGCTGCTTGTGTCAGGATGTGTGTTCTTGCTCAGCGTCTAGGTGTTTTTTCCCCTCCCTCATTCCCTGAGCCCTGGCACTGGGGAGTGTGGAGTGGCTCAGCCTGTTGTAATCGAACATGTGAGTTGCTGCCCGGCGCGAAGATATTGCAGCAGACTCTTCATTAAAGGAGGCTGTTCTTGGATGCTAAGAATCAACTTCCTTGCCTGGGGTTGCCTGCTTGTGCTCTGGGCTGGGGGTGGAGTGCGGGGTTTGGTGGGAGTGTGGAGGAGGGCAAAGGGGATGAGCCCAGCCCAGCCAGGAAGTGCCCGGAGCACTGCCCACAGCTCCTATTTGTGAGTGAACAACTTGGCGCCCAGTTCTTAGGAGATGTGGCAGCTGGGACAGGGGACTCCCAGCAAACATATTCTCCGTGCACAGAAGGCCACTAGCTGTCATTCCAACCCTCAGACCTTTAGCCTCAA
This sequence comes from Callorhinus ursinus, assembly GCF_003265705.2. Classification (NCBI taxonomy): domain Eukaryota; kingdom Metazoa; phylum Chordata; class Mammalia; order Carnivora; family Otariidae; genus Callorhinus; species Callorhinus ursinus. The sequence continues at coordinate 8,495,744 of NW_027397097.1, forward strand.
CTTGAATGCTGCCTCTTGGAATTTCAAATGGTGCTCTGAATCTTAGGTTTTCTTTTTCTTTCTTTCTTTTTTAAATCAGCTTGTCTCGTGGTCCTGCTTCTTCTTCTTTTTTTTTGTTTTAAGATTTTATTTATTTATTTGAGAGAGAGAGACACAGCGAGAGAGGGAACACAAGCAGGGGGAGTGGGAGAGGGAGAAGCAGGCTTCCCGCGGAGCAGGGAGCCCGATGCGGGGCTCGATCCCAGGACCCCGGGATCATGACCTGAGCCGAAGGCAGACGCTCAACGACTGAGCCACCCAGGCGCCCCTGAATCTTAGGTTTTCTGATCACTGGGCACACTCAAGGGGGCGGGGCAGTCCTGGGGGAAATAAGGAAGGTATTCATTTGCCCCGTTTGTTGGCTCATTCACTCATTCATTCATCATACCCACATGTCTGCATTCACCGGTTCATTCATGTATTCATCCATTCACTTCTCCTTATGTTATATCATGTATTTTATGTATTAATTTATTCATTCACACTCATACATTTGTCTATTCAGTATTCATTCACTCATCTATATACTTATTGAATCGCTAATTCACACACTCATTGACATATTCAATCATTCACCTATGACTCATTCATGCCATCCACGCCCTCCATCAATGTGCATACAGTCACTTTGTCTTACATCCTTCCATCCATCCATTCATTCATTTCCAGATTCATTTATTCATAGATATGTTGCCTATTGATCTATATGTGCATTTGTTAGCTCTTCATCCATTGAACACTCATCCTAAGTGCCTACTCTGTGCTTGGCCCTGTGGAGGACGTGTAGGAAAAAGAATCAGGCACCCCTCTTGCCTTCAAAGAATCAAGGAGAGAAGACATGGTTGCGAGGAACCATAACACAAAGAGAAAGGCCTGGATGCTAAGAGGGGAGCTGGGGAACATCTGAGAGAGATACCATAGAGAGACCTGAGGAGCCAGGGGTGGGGGGTAGCTCGAAAACTGGAAAGACCCCTGGACTTGGATTCAGTCTCACTGACACCTTGCAGCTCACTCTGTCACTTAGTGTGGCTTTGCTCTAGTTAATTCACCTCTCTGCGTCTCAGTTTTCTTACCTGTAAAGTGGGGAGAAGGAATGTCTACCTCACCAGTGGATGGGAAGACTAAATAAAGTAACTGATGTCAAGTGTCTCACAGAAAAAAAAAAAATGTGCTCAGTAAATACTCATTTTCTTCCTCCTTCCCCTCTAAATTTCTTCCCCAAACTTTTGTCAGCAGGTTACTTTTACCTACTTTGGGGGGGGGGGAGCGGAGGAAGGGAAGAAGGGAGAAGCTGGTGAACCTCAGAGCTGGTCTGAGGGTTGAAAGCCAGAAGTTAATCCTGAGAGGTTTCTAGACCTTCCCCGCGGGGAGGGGGGGCGCAGCCTGAGAAAGGCTGAGAGAAACTGTCAAATATTCTTTCAAATGTAAAACCTGCCTGGTGAATTGGCCAAAGGAATCTATTAACATAGGATTTGCACAAACACTCTTCCTGAGTGAAAGGGGATTTTATTAAGCACAGAGGTGGGGAGGGGTCTGGCTGGTGGGGTGCTGTGTAGATCTCAGCAGGTCAGTGGTCCAAGGGGGAGGGGATGGAGGAGCGCACTCTCCTGTCCAGACCTTGTGTAGACGCTGCATGTATCTTTACAGCGGCCTCATGAGCCATGTATGGTTACAAATGAGGAAACTAAGAGGTTTAGCGGTTTGCTCAAGGTCACAGTGAGTGAGTGGTAGAAGCAGAATTTAAATGCAGTTCTATCTGATTCCAAAACCTCTGCTTTTATCCACCATAACATGCTCTCCCATGAAGGTTTCTACCCTCTGTGGACGTTTTTTAAGGCCCATCTAATTAGGGTTTCAACAGCCATTGTCTGAGGATTTCTTACTTCCTTTTCTAACGGAAACTTGAAATGTGAACAGAAGTAGGCCAAACCTTCAAGGGAATAAATGAAAATTTTTCTTTTAGAGTCCTATACAATACATGCATACAGTATATATTGTTTTCATTTTTATTTAAAAATATTTTTAGCAACGGGGACACAAAAATATGACACCAAACACAAAGGGCTTCATAGTTTCCCATTATGCTCCAAGGTAGGGGGCCTGGGTCTGTGGCTGTCTTGGCAGGACTGGTTTCATAGCTCAGGCCTGCGAGGAGAAATGAATAACGTGGCAGGTGCAGAGCTGCTATTCCGGATGTGTGACCGCGGTTACGGCAGGGACACAGGGCAGTCAGAGTCCTGGGCCAGAATCAGGGGGGCGGGGCCCGTGATATGGGCTACATGGTGTCCACCCCAAATTCATGTTGGAGTCCTAACTCCTAGTACCTTAGAATGTGATTGTATTTGGAGACAGGATCTTCACAGAGGGGATTTAGTTAAAATGGGTCCTGATCCAATCTGACTGATGTTCTTGTAACCAAGATGAGGCAATTAGGACCCAGAGGGAGACACCGGGGTGTGCTCAGATGGACGACCCCCTGAAGAGGCAGGGGGGGTGGGGGGGTGGAGGGGCACCTGGTAGCCAAGGAGGGAGACCTCTAAGAATCCATTCCTGTCCACGCCTTGATTTTGGACTTGCAACCCCAGAACCGTGAGAGAAGAGCTTCTGTTGTTCAGGCCACCTGGTCTGTGGTATCTGTTATGGCTGCCCTCACAGACCAGGGCAGCCAAGGAGCATCTGCAGTGGCCAGGGTGGCTGGGGGGCAAGGGGACTTGGGGGGTCAAGAACAGTGGCTGTTCACAAGGTGTAGGGAAGTCCTATGTTCATCACTACCACAGCCATTCTGGGACACAGCCTTGAACCCCCCCAGAGCCAGTGTGACAGGAGTCAGGAGGAAGGGCCTTAGACAGGGACTCTGAAGGAGAGGGGGGTGTGAGCTCTGTGTGGCTTCCCTACACGGGCTCAGATTTTTGAACTTGGAGGAAGTGTGAGGGGAAGACTCCCTAGTGAAGGTGGCAGACAAGCGCAGGGGCTAGCTTTATTCCCTCAGACACTCGACTAAAACCAGAGGACTCTTCTGTTTGTTTGAGTTTGCTTGAAGGACGCAATCGGGTGAAGACAGGGAGAATGGGAGAGAAGAGAAGAGCGATTGAGTGGCTGCCAAGTACGTGACAATAGACTGGAGAAAGCCCGGCTTGGAGTCAGTGGTGGGAAAAAGCTCTAAATTGGCCTGACGACCCGCAGGTGGTCAGGGATTGGCAGCTCCAGGTACAGCTGGAACCCAGGGGAGGGGGGCAAGTAGATCCCTAGACCCTCTCCCTCGCTTCACATTTCTGGGAGATTACCCTTCCTCTCTATCCCAGCAGAAACCAGACATTTATCTTCTAGAAAGGATGAGTGTTCAACAGTTTCTCTGGACTGAACGACTCCAGGTACAGTTGAGGCAGGGACCACTCTGAACACAAAGACATTGAGCACATATCTGCCTGCTGAAAGCCAAGGCCACCCCCATGCCCAGCTCCCAGCGTCAGGCTGTTAGATTTCCATTGTTGCTCTAATTACTAAACAACACAGATTTATGATCTTTCAGTTCTGGGCTGAACTAAATCAAGGTGGAGGAAGGGCTGGGCTAAAATCAAGGTGTCGGTAGGGCTGTGTTCCTTCTGGAGGCCCTGGGAGGGTTCCGTTTGCCTTGGCTTTTCCAGTCCTACAGGCTGCCTGGATTCCTTGGACTATGGCCTCTCATCACTTCGACCTCTCCTTCCGGAGTCACAGCTCCTTTTTTTCACTCTGAGTCTCTTGCCTCCTTCTAACAAGGGCCATTATGATTGTAGTGGGTCCCCTGGATAACCCAGCTTCATTTCCCCATCCCAGAATCCTTAACTTAATGATATCTACAAAGCCCTCTGTGACATGCCAGGTCACATATTCATAGGTTCTAGGGATTAGCACAGGGACATCTTTGGGGGACCATTAATGTGCCTCCCACCCAAGGCATTGGGAGGATCTTCTCTGGAGAACCTGACTAGTTCCAAGAAGAAAGAACTAAAGGGACCCACGACAGGGTTTGCCAACACAAAGGTCAGGCTGCTCTCCTCACAGTAACGCTCATGTTGACAAGCCCCGCCTGCATGCTCACCCATCTTTTCATCTCTACTTCTTAAATACTGGCTGACACCTAGTGAGCCTCAAGTGTGAAAAGAGGACACAGAATGAACCAAGTAAAAGGACTTCGAAGAGGTGGAGTCCACATAGGCAGCAGAAACATGCAAAGAAAAACTTTCAGGAAAGTTACACTCATTACGAGGGTTGGAAGACAAAAATGGGGAGTGCCCCCGGGAAGTAGAGAAAAACAAAAAAACAAAATGAAAAACCCCAAGGAAATGGAAAGTATGAGAGAAAAGGTAAGTCAATGGGAAGACAGACAGGAGATTCTCTATCTAATTAATAGGAATTCCAGAAAGAGAAGACACAAAAATGAGTAAGGAAGTCATCAATTAAATAGTTCAAGGGACGCCTGGGTGGCTCCATCGGTTAGCGTCTGCCTTCTGCTCAGGTTGTGATCCCAGGATCCTGGGATTGAGTCCCGCATCGGGCTCCCTGCTCGGCGGGGAGCTTGCTTCTCCCTCTCCTCCCCGCCTACGCTCTCTTGCTATCTCTGTCGCTATCTCTGTCTCTCTCTCTCTCAAATAAATAAATAAAATCTTAAAAAAAAAAGAGAAAACTTCAAGAATGTCTCCCGGAATTGAAGGACACAAGTTTTGAGATTTAAGGGCCCACCGAGCGCCTAGAACAATGGATGAAAGTACACTCACCTGAGGCACATTATTGCAAAATTTCTATTCTAACACTGGGGACAAAGAGATCTTACAAGTTTCCAGAGAGGAGTTGGATCCAGACCAGGGATGAGGAATATGGAAGTCTTTGGATTGCCCAATGGCAACACTGGGAAATGGTAGACAGTGGAGTGACGCCCTTCAAAATCTGAGGGAAGTACAGTTGCACAACCCCGGGGGTTAGGGTACCAACTGCCTCTCCCCCGAACAGTCAAAAGTCTGCATATAACTTTTGATGCCCCCCAAACTTAACTATTAATAGCCTCCTCTTGACCAGAGCCCTACCAATAACAGTCAATTAACACATAATTTATATGTTTATGTATTATATCCTATCTTCTTAAAATAAGTAAGCTATAGAAAAGAAGACATTATTAAGAATCATAAGACAAAATATATTTCTAGTACTACGCAGTATTTATGAAAAAGATCCATTTATAAGTGGCCCTGCACAGTTCAAACCAGTGTTGTTTAAGGGTCGACTGTACTTCCAACTCAGGATTCTATCTGTAGGGGTGGGATGAAGATCTTTTTGGACATTCAAGGCTTTGAAACATTTTCCTTGCCATGTACCTCGTCCCAGGAAGCTCCCAGAGGATGCCTTTTCCCCCAAACAAGGAAGTGAAGCAGGAAAAAGGAAAAGATAAGAACCCAGAAATAGAAGATCCAACAGGGGATTGAGGAGAAGGCACTGCCAGGGAGGGAGCAGTGTGCTGGGTGTGGAGAATGTCAGTACAGACTAGAGAAGGTCAGAAGGTGGCAGGTGGGAGTCTACATCCTGCTCTCAGCCTGCCTGGCTGAGGGGGATGGTAACGGCTTTCTCCATCGGTAGATGAGTCTAGAGTTAGTTTTGCTGCCAAAGATCCTGGGAATAGTTTTACAAGGTGAGTCTGTACCCAACTGGCCGCATTCTGTCAGCATTTCTCCATTCTTCAGTCCTGTTTTTACTGATCTGCCTCAGTTTCCCCTCTAGCCTTCTAGGTCCCTGATGCCCCACATTCCCCACATTTGACTGGGACTCTGCCTCCTTGTCATCCTGTCCAGCTGTTGCCAATCTTGTCCCCACAGAAGAGCTGGAGGCGGCTTCTGAGGCTGCCAGCCATGCTGGGGTGACTCACTGGGGACCAAGATCCTGCTGCTTGTGGCTGAACTTCCCACCGTCTCGTTCTGCTACTTGCCAAGGAGCAAGCCATCTCTCTGATGCCCTTTGGCCAACACACAGGGTTATCCTCTGCAGATGGGTCTCTGCCAGTACCTATTCTGCATTGTCCAGGCCTCTTCCTTCACCCCATGACCAAGAGTGCTGGTTGGTGGGTGAGCAGGGACCAGCCTGGTCCAGACAAAGACACTCGACTCCCACTGTTGCCTGGCTATACCTTCACCCCTCGTCTTCCTCCAAAAAAGCACATTTGAACACCAGAGACAGAGAGAGAGAACGAGAGAAACATTTTTTATAGGTGTAACCATGAATCTGCTCTAATTTTAAAAAGTAAATCATTAGCAAACATCAATCAGATGGTGTTATGAGCTATTATTAGTAAAAATTACTTACACTTCACTACAGATCATGACATACTGCTATAAAGAGTGGACAATCACTGGCTTATTGGAAGGAGGTCAAACATCCTTCTCTATTCCTCTCTTCCACAATGTTCCCAGAAAGACACCTATCACTTGGAGAGAGGATTGGGGTTGTAGAGCGATATTCAAAACTGCTAGTGGAAATCAGTTTCAAGGAATATTCATTGCACACCTGTCATGCACCAGGCTTTGAGCTGCAGGCTTTAAAATACTACATCTGATTAAATCAGGGAGATGGTAACAAGCAGAATTATTATGAATTATAACCCATAAACTGTGCATCATGGGCAAGTCCCTCGGTCACCCTGCCTTTTTTGTACCTGAAAAATGGGAGAGACGTTTTTCAGCCCAGCCTACTGTATGTGGTAAAGGAACTTACAACGCTGCACGAGCTCTAGAGTCCCTCACAAGAATTGCTGTTGAGATTGTTCTTCCTTATGGAACAGCACGTTATAGGTTTTAAAGCATTTCACATCCTTTATGTATTGCATCCTTTCCGCATTCCAGGGAGGTAGTCCGGGATTACAACTTTTCTGTATTTTTGGCAATGCCATCAAAAAGGGGAAAGTATGACGTGGACTGAATGTCATCGGCATTGGCATTTTGAATCTACCAGGCATGACGTGATTATTTTCACTGTAATTTTTCCCATTTAGAAAGTGTTCTAAATAATGACAGAACATGAGTCCAGTTGGTCTGTTCTCTCTGGCAGACTATGGACTCTCTACCAAGGACGGTGTCTTTTTTTTTTTTTTTTAAGATTTTATTTATTTATTTGACAGAGAGAGACACAGCAAGAGAGGGAACATAAGCAGGGGGAGTGGGAGAGGGAGAAGCAGGCTTCCCACCGAGCAGGGAGCCCGATGCGGGGCTTGATCCCAGGACCCTGGGATCATGACCTGAGCCGAAGGCAGACGCTTAACGACTGAGCCACCCAGGCGCCCCATGAGCCACCCAGGCCCCCCCTCCAAGGACTGTGTCTTACTCAGCTCTGTGTCCCCAGATGCTAAGCTAGCACCTGGGAAAGAGGTGTGCTCCTGAATGAATGTATGAATGAATGAACGAATAAATGAATAAATGAAGGAACATATTCCCATTCATTCCCATAGAGGAGATGGCCCTGGTGTCCAGGCAATTGCTAAGATCTGAGACTGGACTACCTCCCAAAGTAATGGATACAAGATAAGAAGTTCCCAGAATAAAAACTGGAATTGTAAACTGGGAAGGGAATAGATTAAAATACATATGTAATTTAAAAATATGAACATATGTAGTATTTAATTAAGATCAACAATAAGCAAATGAGAAGCTGTGTCTATGCTGACATTTTGGTTCTTACCGTAATTTTTGATTAACTTAAATTTCCTCCTTAGCCTCTTGACATATTAAAGGGGTTTTTTAAAAGGAAAGAAATTCTGAGAATTGGCTTTGCAAGTGAAACAATAAACACACACAGTTTTCCACTTTATTATATTTAAATGGTATCATTTTTACTCTACTTCAAAGAGCAATCAGCTGCCATTAATTAAGTACTTCAGCATGGAATTAATGACCAATAGTAGGATCAACACAGACTCATCCCCTACACTGCCAGTCTCCAATGGACCTTTCCATCTGATTGACATTAGTGACCATATAGCAAACAATAGCAATATTTCACTAAGGCCTGGAGGCTAAAAGTGTGCTCTGGACTGTTGGTTAGAGGATGTGCATAAAGAATCATTTTCTCCCACCATTTAAAGCCTTTTCTGGACTAGATTTTTTTTTCATCTATTAAATAGCAATGAATGTAATTCAGCATCACGGGAATGAGCCATTGCTCATTTAACAAAAGTTCTTGTGGAACCAATCACGTGCCAGGCAATCTGCTTGCTGCTGGGGAAACAAAATTGGACAAACTCTGACCTCAAGGTTCTTACAGTGTAATCGTGACAACAGGCCCATAAACCAGAGGAAAACAACTTTGTTTGACATTTGAAAAGGGAAAAACAAAATGCTAAGAGGGGTAGAGGAGGGAGGGGTTGCCCTCATTCATACAAGTTGCGGTTTTGTTGTTTTTCTCATTTGAACCTGGTGTTGAGGGAGTCATATCTAATTCCCTGTAGCCAGAGCGATCTTTCCTAAGTGAAAATCGAGGATCGTGTTGCTGTTCTTTTAAAATGCTTCCATGTGTCATGTCCATAGCCCTCTCTGGACTCTCAGCCCAAGAGGCCATGGGGAGACTGGGTTTGCCTGGCTCACCTCTCAAGACTTCATGCTAATCACCTGGTTTCAAGCCAAGTAGGGACTCAGGTTTATTTGTTGAATACATGAATGCAGCAGACAACTAGAGACATCAAGACATGTCCATAAAGTTTTAAGATGTTCTCTTCCTTCTCTTCTTCAGTCCATGTCCCCCCCTGGGTGTGGTTTGTAGAAGCTCTACATGCAGAGCTGTGTAGAGATTGAGAGCATGAGCTTTGGACCCCATGAGATCTGGGTTCAAGTCCTGCTTCCCCTTTTCCTAACTATATGACTTTGAGTGAGTTATTTAACCTCTCTCAGCTTCAGGTTCCTCGTCTATAAAACAATAGTGATAATAATTAATAATATCTGCTTAAAAGGGTAGCTAGGAGGATTACACATTTATGTATATTATACATGTATGTATAAGTCATGTATTAAGCGTTCAGCAAATGTCGGTATTATTTTTTAAATTCTTCTCCAAGTTAAAAACAAATTCCAAAGTTTTTAACATTGTTCAAAACTGTGGGGTTTCTTCCCTCTTGGGGACCAGCTTCTCCCAGGCGGGGACTCATTTCTAAGCCTCTCACAGAAATCTTCAGGCCCAGCCCTCTTCTTCCATTACAGTCCAAGGGGTATTCACTCTCTCCCACTTGGCCATTCAGCACATTCACCAAATTTGGCCCAAAATGACTCAGGATTATTCCCAAATTTCAGCAGGAAAGGCCAAAGACTCGCCCTCCCTGAGAACCAATGCTGTGTCATTGACAACTTGGGGTGGGGGCAGAAAGGATACTTTCTAGAAGGGAGCTCTCATCATTGGCTACAAGGACTGCTTTTTAATTTGATCCTTTCTTTAGAAAAGGTTTGTTTGCTTTATTGTTATTTTTGGTGGTTTAAAAAATTTTTGTCTCTTTGGTCTTACAATAGATTTCTGCAAGGAAAAAAAGTAATGGTGTGAAAAATGTTGGAATGTGGGGAGCCTGGGTGGCTCAGTCCTTAAGCGTCTGCCTTCGGCTCAGGTCATGATCCCAGGGTCCTGGGATCCAGCCCCGCGTCGGGCTCCCTGCTGAGCGGGAAGCCTGCTTCTCCCTCTCCCATTCCCCCTGCTTGTGTTCCCTCTCTCGCTGTCTCTCTCTCTCTGTGTCAAATAAATAAATAAAATCTTAAAAAAAAAAGTTGGAATGTTGGAGATTCGGAAAAGACACTCTTTTTTTATATGTGACATTTGATATTTGATATTTGCATTTCTGAACAGGTCTGGGGGGGGTGGAGATATACAAATCACTAGGGGACAAAACAAGGAATATGCATGCTTACCCTACTTTGAAACAGGGTCACCACTGATCTGAAGAGTCTGGTTTTGTAGTTTTGAAGCAGCTGTGTAACTAGACATGGTCTGCGTGTATGCACCATGCTGGAAAAGATGCTGGGAAACCAAAGGGCCCTAGCCCTATATCTGTCTGCTCTCCTGCGGTGTTGTCTTTGAACACATGAGCTCCCCTTTTTGTGTGTCAGTTGACTTATATTTGTAAAGTAATGGGGTCCTTCATACACATCCTTTTCTCTACCAAGGACCCTCTTTTCATTATTTTCCCCACAGGACCCCATTTCTTGTAAGACTTTGCCTACTAAACAAACAAGATTAGGAAGCTTAATAATGAGCTTGTGCAAGGGGTACTGGAGGCAGGCAAATTATCCAGGAGGCAAATGAGCCTTTGGAGGGCAATTCCATCCCAATAGCAGAAACAATCCCAGTAATAATTCCAGTTGTACTAACTGTGATCATTTATTAGGAGGTTACTGCATGCCAGGCTCTCTATACACATTGTCTGATTGAACCCTTACTGCAGTAGAAGGAAGGGGCCATTATTTCTCCATCTTACAGGTGAGGAAACTGAGGCCAGGGGAGGTAAGGTATTTGTCTGAGGTTACATAGCCATAAGGGTCAGAGGAGGGGCTCAACTCCAGTCTCTCTGACTCCATGGCGTAAGCTCTGAACCTCTAGACTCAACTCCCGTTCAATTCCAGTAGAACAGCAGCACTTGCGTAGGACTCAAGTTCCAAAATCAAGAAGATGTGGAAAGCTACACAGTTACCACTGTCCCTGAAAATCTCGTGAAACCATAAGTGTGGCATGATGCTCACATTACAACTGAGACCAAACACGGAAGCAGCATCATGGACCCACCTCACATCTGTTCTGGGCACACCCTGTTGGCAGGAGGGCAGGCAGAATTGCTGTCCTTTTAAACATCTTTATATTGTATTTTATTTTTCCTTTCCACTTTCTCTTTTTTTCCCTCCTTTTCTTTATTGAATAGATTTAATTGAAATTGCTTATATTAGTTTCTTATTGCTGCTATAACATTACCACAAACTTAATGGCTTAAAACAACACAAATTTATCTTACAGTTTTGAGCTCAGATATCTGAAATGGGTCTCACTGGGCTAAAATCAAGATGTTGGCAGGGCTGTGTTATATCTGGAAGCTCCAGCTCTAGAGGCTGCCCATACTCCTTGGTTCATGGCCCCTCATACTTTCAAGGCCAGGAAACAGCAGCACTCAGACCTGGGCTCCTACTTCCCTGGGCTCCTTCCTTGACTCCCCTGACTCCTTTCACCTGTGCTTATATCAGGCTCACCTGGACCATCCAGGATAATGCTCCCATCTCAAGATCCTTAACTTATGCACACCTCCAATCACTCTTTTGCTGTGTAAGTTCCGGGCATTAGGGTGTGGACATCTTTGGGGAACCTTTTTTGCCTACCACACTGCTAAATTAAATGCATGCACACTGGGGGGGGTGCCTGGGAGGCTCAGTTGTTAAGCATCCAACTCTTGATTTCAGCTCAGAGCCTGATCTCCGGGGTACGGGATCAAGCCACAGTCAGGCTCCATGCTCAGTGGGAAGTCGGCTTGAGATCCTCTCCCTCTCCCTCCCCCTCTTCCCCTTCCCCTGCTTGAGTGTACTCTCTCTCTCTCTAAAATAAATAAATCTGTAAAAAAAACATAGCAAGTGCCCACTGATCTACTATCCAACATTGACTATTGTCAAACATTATGTTTTACATACACATTCTTTCTTTAGAAAATGAAATATTTGTGATTACATGCAAATCTTGCTGACCCATGAGCCACTTTGACTCTGCCCTGCTCAATTTTGGGTTGTTGTGTCACAGAGGTTAAAAAGTGACACTTCGGGCGCCTGGGTGGCTCAGTCATTAGGCGTCTGCCTTCGGCTCAGGTTGTAGTCTCAGGGTCCCGGGATCAAGCCCCGCATCAGGCTCCCTGCTTGGAGGGAAGCCTGCTTCTCCCTCTCCCTCTGCTACTCCCCTGCTTGTGCTCTTTCTCTCTCTGTGTCAAATAAATAAATAAAATCTTAAAAAAAAAGTGACCCTTCTTTTCTTTGTTTCTGCTAAAACTCTGTGAGAAAGTATGTCCTGTGTTGCTAATTCCAAAGTGAAGTGTGAGACCCATAGAGCTGAGATTGGTCAGATGTAGTATTCATAGACCCCAGGCTTTAAAGAATCATAGTGGCCTAGGGAAAATTGGGGAGGATTTCTGGAGTGACCCCTCAGTGAGCTTCGAGCCCCAGTTTTGCCCTTCATGTGTCTAGCGGAAGGCTTCCATGCGGCCACTCAGAGAATTCCATATATTTCTGTGGAGCATGGAATACACTTTGCCCTAAGCCCCAACTCACACTATATAAATCTAAAGGGTGCAGTACTGCACAGACCGGGGAGCAAAGGTCCAGTGCTGGACCTGGGATAGCTGCCTTCCCAGAATTTCTCAGCACCAGGAGTGGGTTACCTGAGAAAGAGCAGGCCCAGGTAGGTCCACATGTTGACAATGAAGGGCACCTGAAGGGGTCAGGGATAGGCAGAAAGAAGCTGCAGGTGATACCTAGGGACTGAGAAAGGGGTCACAAGTAACCATTCAGAGGAGGAGTCTTTGCCCGGTGAAGAGAATTGCAGGGGGCCCCCCTTCCCCCACCTTAGCACGAAGGCTTCAGAAGCAGTGAAGAGAGTGCCCTGTAAGAGAAGATTGGCCAAGCCAGGTGCACCTTCACAGCCAGTAAGGGCACCGTTCAGGCAAGAACTGCCTGCCCTTCACTCTCCTTTCCTTGCTCCAACCCTGATAGCCCCTGCCCACTACAGGGGGTCACCCTGAAGCAGGTCCAAGCCAGGGAATGGAAGAAGCTATCACTTTAAATGAACTTGGACATTATGACTATCACATGGACTCCTTAAAGTAATTACTGAACTGAGGCTTTTTTTAAGTGACAGAAATGACTGGAGGCCTTTTGGTTACCCAGTGGCGGACCTTAGATTTTTATGAGGGGAGAGGGTAGCTTGAAGTACAGAGCAGGTTGAACAAAGCTAGTTTTGGATTATCCCAGACATCCTGCTCAGAGGATGTAATGTTAATGACTATGTATCATCAGGCTCAGAAAAAAGCCTTTGTTCATTTCCAGGTTCTTGTGGAGTGCTCCATACTGGCTTCTCCCTGTACTTGCTCAGGAGCCCTCAAAGTGATTTGGGTTTTCTTGGTGACGTGTCTTTCTTGTAGTGTCTGCCGCTTAAGAATTCTGCTCTTTGTATTTGGTCTTCGGTCTCACTGCCTCGGCTTTCTGTTCATCTGAAGTGTCTTGCGGGGCATGAGCATCAGACGGCTAAACAGGAGGGGTGGCGGGGCTTCGTCACGTAGGGCAGTGATGTTTTCCTGGCTGGGTTCTGGTGACACTGGGAATGCCTTGAAAGCACTCATCATTCATGGGTTTTCAAAATGGCAGTGCCTGGGAACTCACCTACAAGCTGTCCTGATTGCCTTTCCAAATAAGCTGAAGATGAGAGGGCCTTAATACTTGAAGGAAAATAAAAGTGTGCTCACTGCCTTCTCCAGGGACAAGGATTCTCTCTGAGGCACTGTGGATGTGCCTTTGACTGGAGACTTCAGGGAATCACAATGAGGGAGGGACAAGAGAAGGTTCTGATGGTGCTGAGCCCGATCCTTGAAAAGCACGAGGCTCGGCAAGGAAGTGGCAGAACCCATGTTTATATCCAGGCCCATCTGGTGGTAAAGCTTGTTGCCTTTCTCTCACCCTGCTTCCTTGTGTCATAGGATTGGAAGGAAACCTCCAGTATAACTAAACCAATCCTTTTGTTAAGTGAGTGAGGAAACAGAGGCCCAGAGAGACAAGGGATTTCTCCGAGCACCTGGGTGGCTCGTTTGGTTAAGGGTCCACCTCTTGATTTTGGCTCGGGTCATGATCTCAGGGTTGTGAGATGGAGAGCCCTGCATCTAGCTCTGTGCTGGGCGTGGAGCCTGCTTAAGATTCTCTCTCTCCCTCTCCCTCTGCCCCTCTGCCCCACCCCCACCTCTCTCTCTCTCTCTCTCCCTCTCTAAAAAAAAAGAGAGAGAGAAGAGAGGAGATTTCCTGAGTGATTTGCAGGGTCTAGAAACCAGGTCTGCTGATTCTCAGGATGGTGACCTTTCTCCTCTCTCTTGGGCCAGGACGGAGCCACAGCCTTCTTCTTCCCTTCCTTCCTTTACATTTGCATTAGATTTTATGTGAAACAAGCAACACTCCGATATGGGAGGCAGGATGGGAGAGTGAGCAGAGTGTGGAGTTCGCATCAGTGACAGTACCCACAGAATAGTAACAGCCAACAAAGAAATGGCACTTACTGGGTAGTGGGCACTGTTCTAAGAGCTTTACATACAGAAACTCACTCAGTGTTCTAACAACCATAGGCGTTAGGGATGGTTATTATTTCCCTTCCCCAGATGAGGGACCTGAGGCTTGAAGTGCTGCGCTCGGTTATGGAGACAGCCACTTAGGGAGACAAAGACTAAGATTCTGGCCTCCAGGAAATAATCCAGTCCAGTTCAGTCCAGTTCAGTCCAGCCTGGGCCGGCGGACCATGCCCTGGTGCCCGAGAATAGGACTATATCCATTTGGAAAGCATACATTTTGTTTGTTTAACAATCAGCCTTACCCTTGGAGAGCTACACTTTAAGGCCGGTTTGCACAACTACAGAGGTCTTGGCTTCCGGCTCTGACTCCACCCGCTCCGCGGGCTCTGACCCCCCCCCCCCCCCCGCGCGCGCTCCCCCCCCCCCCCGCTCTGCGGGCTTGGGCAAGTTACCTGTGCCCTCCGAGTCTCAGTCTCCTCATTTGTACACTGAGGACAATGATAAATAATCTGTCTGTAGGGCTGTTGTGAAGATCTGATGACTCGAAATGGAACGCTGCCAACTATGCCAATGAATACCGCAATCTTCAAGGCGGACGGGAACTTGCTATCCAGCTGTCTCTCCACCCAAAGCGGAGGCCTCCTCTCTAACCTTCCTACTGAGCGTAGGTATGGTCCATACCTTTGCACTTGTAGTGATAGGGGCACCACGCTTGGTGCTCAGGTTGATTGTGGGCAACCACCAGCAAGCAGTGTTCAATTCTTTTTCGAGGACATGCATGGAAACCCCAGTGAGGGTAGGAATAATAACAGTAGTGACGGTGATTATAACAACGGTGACAACAGTAATCTTACTGAGTGACTGCAATGTGCTATACAAGACTGAATGCGTTGTCTCAATCCTTGTGACAACCCATCGGGTAGGAAATAATTTATGCCTATTCTTTTAAAGATTGATTTGCTTATTTTAGAGCAGGGGAGGGGCGGAGGGAGAGGGAGAGAGAATGTCAAGTAGACTCCGTGCTGAGCGTGGAGCCCGACGTGGGGCTCGATCCCACAACCCTGAGATCATGACCTGAGCCAAAACCAAGAGTCACAAGGCCACCCAGGTGCCCCTATGTCTACTTTTAAGATGAGGAAACTGAAGCTCAGAAAGGTTAAGAAATTTGCTCAAAGCCCCAAAGTCAATATGTGATGTAGAAACAGGAGTAAAACCCAGATTTACTGACTTCAGAACTTCTAACCTCAGTCCTTGGGATTTCGAACTACCCACAGGAAGAGGCCAGACAGGTCATTTGGATGATGCCCCAGGGGGGCAGGTATGACTGTGGTGAACTGTAGACCTCTTGCCCCATTTAAATATGGTAAGTCTTGTCAGCTTCAGCTCATGCTGCTGAGGATAGTGGGAGGAATGCAGATAAAGAGATGCTAAATCTCATTTTGTAAACAAACCCAAGAATTTCAGTATTTTAATGTGAGATATATATATATATATATATATATATATATATATATATATATATATATCATGATTTTAAAATGTTACCTGAAAAATTTTTGAAATTCCTTATGACTTCTCTGACTTCGAAGTGCTATCGCTGTCCTTTAAATGCTTATTGAAATGAGTCTCCTGAGGGCTGTTATTCTGCCCCTTTCTCTCCCATGCAAATTCTCATATTGCAATGGACATGACAGAGAGGGGCTTATTGCCCAGAAAACCCTGCATCCACTCTAAGCGTCTGTTTTGTGAACACTGGTCCTGAACAAGGGAACATGAACCATTACTTAGGACTGGTTGAGGGCCCTACTGCTGGGGTTGAGAATGGGGGCTGGGGCGTGTGTGTGGTGTGTGTATGTGTGTATGAGAGAGATGTGGAGGTGGGTCCTGGGAAGCTGGAGGGGTGGTGGCCAGTGAGGGGAGCAGCTCTTCAGTTGCATTCCCAGGAGGGAGGGAAGGAAGGGAAGCCTAGTGGTTTATAGGATCCCTGCAGCCACCAGGGACACGCCCCTCTCCCTGCTGTAGCCCTGCCAACCCAGGAGAGCAATCTAACCCTTTCTCCAAAATCTCTAGGCAAAACAGATTTCACAAGCTCCCGGAGGAGTACCGTCTCCTGGCCCATGGCCCAGCTTCCAGGCGCTTTCCCAATCCTGCTTGCTGAGCAGTTTAACCTCGAGACCCCTCCTGGACTAATTAAAATAATTGTAAATGTGTCAGTTATGGATTGACTTAAATCATCCCTTAGTCCACAAGAAGGATTTGAGGGGTCTACAAGCGCACAGCAAGGACCATATCCTGAGGAGCTTTCACACGCTTTCGTCACTTAACCCCCACATCCTTGGCTTCCATACCCAGAGCCTGGGGGCCAGGCGACTGGCCCAGGGCACTTAGTGAACAAATGAACAAATGCTGGAGCTGGAAATTCCATACTGGCCTCCTGACTTTGATACTAACGCATCGTTTCCTGTAGTGTTCCACTCTTTCGGAGCAAGGAAGCTTCGTTCTGAAAAACGAGGAGGGTAATGCAGCGGCCCTGTCCCCTCCCCCCAGCAAAATCCGGAGCATCAGCAGTGCACCAGGAATAAAACAAAGCAATCCCAACAGCCCACTTCCCAACCCCTGTTCAGGAACTTCTTCCACAGCTCTTTAACGGCAGGAATTACGGTCCACAGAGGGCCTCTGAGGATATGTTCATACCTCCCACAAACGTTTCAGCCTCTGCCCCATGTCTCCCTAACATTAGATCATAGGCCATCCTGGGCCACCGAGTTGGACTGTTGCATCAGCTGATTTTATAGTTTCTTAGTTTATGTTTTATAGAATTCCCCCTCCCCATAATTGAAGATGTTTGATATGCTTTTAAGATATCAATATAAAGGATTTTTTTTTTTTTTTTTACTTATGTTTTATTTTGCTTCAACTTTCCTGGGTATCTGCAGAGAAAGTTTCCTTTTCCCTTTCGAGTTAAAAAATGTATATAAATCTCTCTGGTATTTATGTTTTCATGATACTTGCAAAATTCCTAGGGATACTTATAAACCCATGTTATAGCAGGGCTATGTTAAGGCAAGGTGGGTAAAGAGATGTTGGCACATGGTTGCTTATATATTGATCTTTAAGGTTTAAAAATATGTATAAATCATATGTGATGCCTCTGATGGAATTCTCAAGTAATGCTTGGCTGGTAGAAACACTGGGATCCTATAGGTGTCACAAAACCTTAATATTTATTAATATTAATATTAATATTTAACAATATTTAAATTGTTCCTATTTTGCAGTGGTGCAAACTGAGTCCTATTACAACCAAATGATCTGTTTTAGGTTACACAATCAGCTGTCTTGACAAAAGCTGGCCAGAACTGTGCAGTCAGGCTAGATGAGGTTTGAGGGTCACTTTCCTGGATGGCGATACATAGCTTTCCTTTCAGACCACTGACTGCTCTCCCAAGCTGGGTTATGTGTCTCTGATAATTTCCATTCTTGAAGAGTAAGGGCCTTTTGTTACGTAATCTTATTTTGGTGGGTAATGTTGGGATGGGGTCTAAATCTCAGCATTTTTGGAACTCGATTAAAAGCTATAAGGTCTCCTTCAAAATTTTCCCAAGGAGGGCATATGTCCCTTATGCAAATAAGACTGTCTCCTCTGAGTTCTCTGGTAAAAGTATCTCATGAGGCAATCAGTCATTGACACTCTAGTGTGTTTTAATTCTCTCTAAAGAGATAGCTCTTTGAGGCTAATACTCTGCAAAGGGGGAGAGGTGGAAGATGGGAGAAAGCAAGCAGATGAGTTCTTTCATCTCTGTGCTATGAAATTCTGTTTATCTTTTAAGATCCCACTCAAATGTCTTTTCTTCCAGAAATCCTTCCTTGATCTCTCTTTATTTTATATATATATATTTAAGATTGTATTTATTTATTTGACAGAGAGAGACACAGCGAGAGAAGGAACACAAGTAGGGGGAGTGGGAGAGGGAGAAGCAGGCTTCCCACGGAGCAGGGAGCCCGATGAGGGGCTCCAACCTGGGATCATGACCTGAGCCAAAGGCAGACGCTTAACGACTGAGCCACCCAGGCGCCCTTTGATCTCTCTTTAGAGAAACTGTTCCCTTCTCCCTTCTCACTGCTTCAGGAAATAATATCTTTTCTCACGTTTTAGCCTCCTACTTCTCATATAATCTCTTCCATACAGGTACTTATTTGTGTGTTCATCTTATAGTCCCCTCCAAAGTGGGAGCTCTAGAGGGCAGAGGATACTTTTAATTCCTTACCCCCATGTACTGTCCAGCTTTGAGAAGGTAAGTTCATCTTCTGACATCTTAAAAACCTGAAATTACTTACAAGTCAGAAGCATGGTGGCCACGTCCTGTTTTGCATGGGCTTTTCTAGCTTCTCGGACATCCTTCTGGAGCGAAGTCTGCACCACTTGGAAGGGAGCCTCCTGCCTCCTTTCCACTCTCTAATTCTAGTGCAGACCCACTGGTCCCCACCCAGGGTACACTGCCTGCCAGCCGGCTCTGGTTTTAGATCACGCAGGGTGGATTTGCAGCTATGATGCTTCCTAGCTTTGTGAACTTGAGCAAGTTACACCATCTCTCTCTTCCATTTTGTCTTTTATAAAACAGGCATAATACTTGCCTCTTACTGCTGTTGTTCTGGAGAATTGTAGATATTACAACTGTAGTACTTAACACAATGCTGTGCACATAGTAATCTCAGTAAGTAGTAGTGATTCATTTTTTTTTTCAATGAGATATAGAACGAAAAATGCTTAAGACAGTGTCTGGCATATATTAAGGGCTGTTAGGGCTGTGTGTAAGCTGTCATTTTTATTCTTGTTTTAGGAAAGCAATAAAATGTAGTTATAAAGAGCAAGAGCTTTGGAATCTGCTTTGAGTGAAATCCCTGCTCTGCTAATCGCTAGCTAACGCATCCCAGAAAAATTACTTAATACTTCTGAGATCAGATCCCTCATCCCTAAAATGGGGGATAATGCTACCCTACAGAATTACGATGATTTAGGAAAAAAAATTCAAAAGTTGTGGCAGACTGTATTTACCAAAGATGGCCACAATATTATCTCTCTTCTAGAGCCTTGCCAACTGCCCCTCCATGTCCTGTGCCCCCATTTATAGCTGGGGTCTGATTTCCCCTTTGAATTCGGGTGGGCTTGAGGATTGCTTGTCATCAATAGAATGCAGCCGTTGTGTTGCTGGGTGACTTCCTGGGTTAGGCTATAAAATGCCATGCTCGGTCCACCTTGTTAGTTGTCACTTGTCTCTGGATCCCTGGGCTGTCACTTAAGAAGTCCACCATGGGATGAAAGAGTACAGGACACATGTAAGTGTCCTGTCAATGGTCCCAACTGAGGTCCCACCCAACGGCCAGTATCAACTGCAAGGGTATGGAGATAAGGTGTTTCCAGATGATTTTAGCCTTTGAGCCTTCCCAGGTGAGGACCCAGACATCGTGACCACGGAGTAGAGACAAGCTATTTCCGCTTGACCTACCAGTGGTTTGAGCTGTGAATTTTGGGGTAATTTGTTGTACAGCAATAGCTGTTGGAACAGGACTCTAATAAAGTGCTAGTACCTAGTAAAAAACAGACAAGAGGAAGGAGGAGGAGTTATTAGAGCAATTATTAGAATTACTGCTATCGTGGGGGTACGTCCACCCAAGGGACCATAAGCGTGCCCACCAGCTGCCAAGCAAACTCCTCCTCTCAGGCTTCTGCCCCGCCCACCAGCCTCTCAGCCAATGAGAGCCCAGCCTCTGAGCCGCTCCATACCCGCTCTCCAAGGTCGTGCTGGCAAAAGAGTTGAAGTGGTCACAGGCCGCGGGGATGTTGGGGGTCCTTCTTCCTTGTTGGCGCACAGAAGGGCTCTGGGCTCAGCTGCTTTTGTGTAGGGCCGCCGGCCTTGCCTGAGTGAGGACAGCCTCGTCAATCTCCCGTCCTCGGCGGCTGTTACATATGGACTGGACAGAGGTCAGCTTCAAGGCACACATTCTTTGTTGCAGTTAAGCTAAGCTCTTCCGCTCTTAGAATTGGTTTAGGCTTGATTAACTCATGAGGAAAGGAAAATTTGCATTTGGGGGACCGGTGAATAAGATATTTAAGCCGCTCTCTTAACAATAAATGCTTTCCATCTTGCTACTTTCAAAGGGAGGCAGGCGCTCCCTCCTCCTCTCCCACCTCCCCTGTCTGAACATGTCTCTCTCCCGCCTTCTCCTTTTGCTCCGGAGCTAGCTTCTTCTTTCCTCTCCTCCTCTCCCCTGCTCGCTGTGGTTTGCTTCCTTTCTTTCCCATCCTCCTGCAAATCCCACCCCTCGGTTCTCCCCCATCCCTTCTCTGTCTCTCCTTTGGGGTCTCCCGGGTTTTCTCTCCCTGTTTGGCTCTTCCCAGCTTGGATACCTGTCACTTTTCAGCACCTTTGTTTCTGAATGGCAAAACACGCAGCTGTCTTTGAAGCCCACATCAGTGTGGTCCCCAAAAGGGCTACAAAGCGAGGCTGGAATTCTGGAACTTCTGCAGTGAGCTCTGCTTATATTCCGAGCGTCTTGGTGGAGAACGTGGCCCGCAGTGTGTTTCACATCTGATGGGCCCATTCTTCCCTTGTCAGCAGAGGGCCGGCAGAAGCCGCACTGTGGGATTGATGGCCCATTCGTTAGGGCTCATTGTGCTATCTACCAGGCTGTCCTTTAGGGGACAATGGCAGGGCAGCAGGCAAGGAAGAGATACAAAGATGACTAGGCCTCTCTCTGAAGGCTACAGAAAGATACCTGGGCGTGGAGGAAAGACGTCTGGTTCTCCAGCTATGTGATCTCAGGATAGTCACTTTCCCTCTCTGAGCCAGTTTCTCACCCATAAAATGGAATAATGACAGTCATCTTGTCTTCCCCAGGGAGCTGTTATGAGGCTCACATGAGCTAATGAATGAGAAAGCATTTTGTAAAGTATAAAGTGCTCTACAAATTTAAATGCTTTTTATTATTGTTGTTATCATGATCATAATTTTTATGTCCCACTAATGCTCATCTTACAACTCATCAGCATTAAGAAGAATAAGCTCTAAGTGGAACGAAATCTTGTTTCTCCCTTGTGCCTGAATTTAAGGTGTACTTGCAGGAAATAAATATTAGTGTTTCAAGAGGCCTTTATCAAGCCTCTGCTTCTGCTCCATCCTGCTTCTTAAAGCCTGGCTGACGCTCCCCTACCAATGAGGTTGGCAAAGCTAGAGTTGGCTCTACAGGGGACTTGAGCTCTTTGTCCCAGCCTTGCTCCCCCATCCTGCCCCCTTCCTGCATCTGCCCTGCTGCCATGGAAGCCCAGGGCCTGTCTTTGTTCCTGAGACAGCACAGCTTCTCTGAGGGTAGCCTGGGATGCCCCAGGACACATCTTGTCCCTCCTGGCTAGCCTGGCCTAGCCACCGCCACTCTTGGCCTCAGTCTCTTGGGCTCCCTCTTGTGGCAGGTCCTGACCAGGTCCACTTCACGGACCTTCAGGAGGTCCTATACTCAGGAAGCAATAAATTGCCCATTTAGGGAACCGACTCCTCTGACCTGCAGGGTTCTTCACCCTCGCAGGCTGCCAAGCCCACTGACCACAGGTGCCTGTGGGAGGAGTCAGGGCGGCTCTAGGGAGCAGCCATCTCACCACCCGGGCTCAGCGTGGCAGCAGCTCTGTTATTAAAACCAGTCGTCATAACCTTGTTCCCAAGTCCTCCTGGATTAGACCCGTAACTCTTGGTTGTTGAGGAGGGGCTTCTAAGGGGAACCAGAAAAAGGCAAGAGGCAGGAGGTGCCTTAGCAGAGAGTTTGGGTCCTTGTAATTCTTCGGTCTCACTCCAAGGGGTGGGACCAGCTCGGCCAGCCTCGGGCTGAATCTGACCTGACACTCCTATCCTGGTGTGGCACGTTGTCCATTCTTGCTCCTCTCTAGGTCTTTCTTGCCCCTCTCTGAATCTGGGGGTGGCCATACCCTTGGTCTCTCAATCCCAACCCCACTTTGGCTCCCACACCTATGACACAAGGAGCTATCGTTGTATCTTACAGGTGAGGAAATTGAGGTCCAGGAAGTAAACTGACTTGTCTGAGGTCTGAGAACTCTTGAAGCAGTGGACCCAGAAGGTGGACTAAAGCAGAAGCTCATTCCATTACAATACTCTGCCTCCTCTTTGGTTTTACAGAAGTGATTAAGGCCTGGCCTCTGCCCTCAAGGAATTAGGGCCTAGTGGAACAGAAGGGCACACAAAAAAATACCTACGTCAAACCAAGGCAACAGTCAGATAATGGAGATATTTACACATAGCTCTGAAAGTACAGAGGAGCTAGTTATTGATTTTGCCTGCCGAGCTTGTGATGGTGGTGATGGTGGTAAAGGTGGTGGTGGAAAAGGTGGAAGTGGTTGATGATGGTGGTGATGGTGATAATGGTGCTGGTGGTGGTGGTAATGGTGGTGGTGGTGATGGTGGTGGTGATGGCGGTGGTGGTGGTGGAAAAGGTGGTAGTGGTCTTGGTGACGGTGGTGATGATGGTGGTGGGAAAGGTAGCAGTAAAGGTGGTGGTATTGATGGTGGTGGTGGTGGTGGTGGGAAAGGTGGTGGTGGCATGTGTGTGTATAACTTTTAGAAGAGGTTGTCCTGAAGCAACCTTGCCAGTGGTCCTCAGAGGGCAGAAACTCCAGAGAGCAAATACCAAGTTCATGCTCCATCACTCCTAGAAGCCAGCCCATGGCAGTGCTAAGCAATCTTCCCTGGTGAACCTGGATATGGCTTCAGAATCTTTTGCAAGAAAGCATCCAGCAGCTAAGTCTATTGGTTGAGGCTGTCAGGAAAGAAGGGCATTTTTGGTATTCCCAAGTCTTAGACAAGTAACTCCTATTTTCCGGAAGAGGAAACAGGCTCAGAGGAGGACATGACTTCTTTACAACACTATGGAACAAAGCACCTGAAATTCCACCAGGATCTGCTTCTCTGAGTGATTTCCTTATCTTTTCTGCATTAAGGAACCGACATATATTGAATTCTTGCTCTGAGGCAGGTTCTGTGACATGAATGGGATATTACCTATGCTACCTTTCACAATCTCCCACCTACCTATGAGGTAGTCACGATTATTGCCATTTTACAGGAGACAAAACCGAGGCTCAGAAATGTGAATAACTTGCTCAATATCACACAGCCAGGAGGCCGTGCAAATACCTGTGTTCAGGTCGCTTATACTCCAAGGTCTACTTATTTTTTTCTTCCTCTAAATTTCTGACAAAATGTTGAGGATTTTAAAAAGGTTTAAGAGGAATACAATGCATACCTCTGTCCCTAGTCCCCAGTTAGGATGTGAAACAAAGCCTGTTTTATTTTTGCAGAATACCATACTGCCCTTCATAACACATTTAAAAAAGGGGGGTATTTAATAAAGTAATTGAGCAATGTTGAACATTTCTCAATGAAGACTGCTTTTAGTGGAGTTTTAAAATGAATTTTCTTTATAAATTGAAATCATGTCTTTGGATATTTCAGAGATTACAGCAAGGGAAGCCTGCAATTCACAGACGCACTCATCTGAGGAGTCATTTAATGCCACAGACATAGATCTCGATTTCTCTTTTTACCTTTAATCAATTTTAACAAGCCAGATGGTCATTGCAAATGGGTCCTCTAGCATCTCCCTTTTCTGCCTCTGCTGCTCTCGGGGATTTATTTAAATTTGGCAACAATTTTATACTTTCCTATTCTCTGCCATTCCCTGTCACTATTAGGGTCACCCCATAATACTCATAACTACATCTTCTCCAGCTCCCCGATTGGAATTAACTTTTCCTTTTATACTCTACAATCTCCCTGAGCACACAGCAACCCTAGTAATGCATACGTATGCCTTATGTTAGTTATTTATCTATGTAATTTCCCCATTAGACCCAGTCTTGCTCATCTATAATCTTTGTAACAGTAATTATCATAACTGCTAATGCTTTACAGTTTCTAAGTACTTTTCCTAGTCATAATATTATTTAATACCGCAATATCTTGAGGTTAAGTCTTTTTTATTGTATTCAATTTTATGGATGTGGCCATGGAGCCTCAGAGAGGTAATGCAACTTGCCCAGAGTCACACAGCTAACTAGTTGCAGGGTTTAGAGCAAATTTAGCACTCTTACCCTGTAATTAGAATATAGAGTCTTCTACAAATAATTTTAAAATACTGATATAATCAAATACCTACACAGAAGATGGTAGGCTGAATAAAGATGTCCCCCCAAGGTGTCTACATCCCAATCCCCCAAAACCTGTGAAGGTTCTGTCACTTACATGATAAAAGGGACTTTGCAGAAGTGGTGAGGTTAAGGGTTTTGAGCTGGGGAAGTGAACTAGGTTATCTGGGTGGGCTCAATATACTAATACGTTGCTCTTGGGAAAGGGAGGCTGTGGGACCAGAATCAGAGAGGAAGAGGTGACAAGGGAAACAGAGGTGTAGCTGGTATGATTGAAGATACAGGGACCATGAGTCAGGGCCTGGAGGACAGTTCTAGAAGCTCGTAAAGACAGGGATAGGGATTCTCCCTCAGAGCCTCCAGAAGGAACATGTTCCTTCTCACCAATTTTAGGCTTCTGACTTCCAGAACGGTAAAAGAATAAATCTGGGCTGCATTAAGCCACTACAATCATGGTGATGTCTTACAATGGCAATAGGAAACTAATACAGGAGGTCATTAGAGATTATGATCAAAACTATGTATCAAAGAAACATTTTGATGACATAAATATTAGGGAAGGACTCTCTGAGGAGAGGATCAGCATGAACCATCCGAAGGAAGAATATCCCAGGCAGAGGGAACAGTGAGTGTAAAGGCCCAGAGGAGACAATGTGCTGAGAAGTGAAGGCAGGGCAGGTGTGGCTAGACTTGAGTGAAATGAGGCTAGACCAGAGTCGGATCATGCCAGGCCTTTTAGGTCAAGGCAAGGAGTTTAGAGTTTTAACTAAAAGAAATGGGAAGGTCGTGAAGAATTTTAAACATTGCATGGTCTACCATTCCCAGCAGGACGAAGGCCCTTCCTTGGGGCATGGGGAACATGTTATCCCCAATCAAGGCCAACCCAGCCTCCAAAGGAGCCTTCTTGTGTTCTACCAGGTTCTCAGAACATGTACAGGTTCCATTAGGAAGTGTGGGGTTTTCTTTCTGCCAACCTGGCCCTCTAGTTCTGTAGGGGGCACATGCCCCCAATGTGAACCAGGGGCAGCGGGTGTCCCCATAACCTTGGGTGTGATTTATTGCTGGGAGGGCTGACTGACATGCAGCACAGAGGAGAATTCAATATTACTAAGCTTACAAATGCCCCTGCCAAGAAGCAGAACTTATCATTTGAAATCCTGTACAAATATTTGGCTTATTTTTTGCTTCTGTCTTTAGAATGTTAAGCTCTATGAAGTCAGGGAGCATCTGTACTTTTATCTCTGTGTTTCCAGTGCCCGCACACAGTAGGTGCTCAAGAGGCACACGCTGAAAGCACGGATGATTGGAGGGAAGGGGCACCGATTATTTACTCACTTTTGGTAGGAAGCAGAAGAGGACTAATAAGCAGTAAAATACAAACATCAAACAGCCTGCAGTCAGTTCTGCTAAAATGCTTGTTTTGAAAATAAGAATTTGTTCTAACGCAATTTATAGTAGGGAACGACATGAGCATAAGGCAACTTTCTCAAGCGAAAAACACTAAGTGAATTCCAAAAACCCAGCTGGACAGAGCCACAGAGGAGTATGCCAAATGCACACACATGAATACATATCAAACACCCACCGGCTCCCTTAGTTCACTGCCTGTGGTATGAGCCACACCCATCTGCATCTGGGCCCACGCTCTCTGTCCAATCTCACATCCTTCCCCTTCACGACAGCTCAGGGTTCTGATGTCCACAAGCAAACAGCTGGTCTTTTTCAAGGTAAAGTGCCATAGTTACTGTAGGATTTTTGCATTGAACCACTGAATATATTTAAAACTGTATCACTATTTTCATTAGGTTCCTGTCTTAAAACAAAAATGGTGCCTTTTGTGAAATTTTGGAATGGGGTGCCCTTAACTCCATTTCCCTTGTAAGCCCGTGGTTTTTTGTGTATGATTATACACAGCACAGTGATTTTTACAACACATAGGGGGCATTACAGCAGGACTGTACTTTCTTCTGTCTGTAACACCGGCAAATAAGAAAATCCACACAATGAATAGCAAGAAATTGAAATCAAACCATTGAGCACTAAGGAATGATTCATGATGTCCTATTGGTGTAGAGGACAATCCTCTTAGTATTTATTTATTCATGTTTTGCCCATCCTCCAATTCATTTATTTATTCTAAAAATATTTATCAAATGTCTACTATGTGTCAAGTCTTGAGATAGACCCTGGTGATACAGCAGAGAACAAAAATAGAGTCTTAGAAAATCTTAGGGTTGGGAGAAAACAATAGTATAATAATATATAAACCAAAAGCAGTGATAGTTGCAATGGACTGGATATTTATGTTTCACGCCCCACATTCATAGTTTGAAATCCTTTCCCCCAATCTGATGCTATTTGGAGGTGGGGCCTTTAGAAGGTGATTGGGTCATGAGGTGAAGCCCTCATGAGTGGGATGAGTGTCCTTATAAAAGAGACTCCAGAGAGCTTCCTTTTCCCTTCAGCCACGTGAGGACACAACGGAGAAGATGGATGTCTATAAACTGGAAGGTAGGCTTTTGGCAGAAATGGAGTCTGTCTGCACCTTATTCTAGGACTTCCTAGTCTCCAGAACTGGGACAAATCAGCTTCTACTGTTTATAAGCCACCAGGTCCATGGTACTTTGTTGTAGCAGCCTGAGCTCAGGCAATGTTAGTCTTTATTGTAGGCTTACTACATTCCAGGCACTATAATCAGCATTTTATATACATTATTTTATTCAACCCTCTCGTTGCCTAGTATTAGGCATTAGTATTCTTCCCATTTTCCAGATGAGGATACTGAGGCTTAGCAAGAAGCAATGGGGCCAGCATCCATACCCAGGCAGTCTGCCTGGAAGGTATTACTGACATCTGTCTCCTCTGCCTCTGCCTGATCATGTCCAGCGGTAGGGAACACACCACCTCTCAGAGCAGCCTGGTCCGTCTGCGGTGGTATGTCAAAGGGGTGAAGTGGGGTGAAAAAACATATTTCAACAGCCGGCACTAGAGCTCATATTAGGGGGAGAACTGAATTTGAGAAAATACAGTGGGAGTCCACTTCCTTTGGGAGTTCAGAGGAAGAGGAGGGGCAGGCTGAAAGGACATCAAGTTCTACTGGTTGGCGTAAGATTTTAGTAGAAAATTATGGATTGAGGCAGAGGAGAGGAAGGTGAAGAAGAGACAGGAGCATCTGTACAACCTGGCAGAGCACTGTTGCCCACGGGGAGCAGTGGCCAGTGAAGAGGCCCTCCACGGGGTGGGGGGTCGGGTGGCTACAGGGTTTCAAAGGCAGGGGAGGCATGTTCCTATTCATATCATTTGCTTTGCTGTGATGTCAACCCTTCCCATCTCCCAGACTTCTGTAAAGTCTACGGTATACCTGGGAGAAGAGCAAAGCTGAAGGGTCATGCCCCGGAATGGAAAAGGCCCCAGTAAGCTATGGCCAGTCACTCCTGGTCTTCCTGGGTCAGCTAAGGGAAGTGAGAGTCATTGTTGCAAATGGGGGGAAATCAGAACTGGCTGTGCAGTGAGAACCCAAGCTCCAGGGAATTTTGCAGATGTCTGAAGAGGGCTCAGGTGTAGATCGGGGGCTTACAGGTCCCCTTTTAGGTAATTTTCAAAAGACTAGGAAACCTCAGATGGCTTTGGGTTATATTTGTTAGGATCAAGGGCTCTCAAGTAGGGAAACTCTGGTTTGAATCCTAGTTTGGCCATTTAATGGGTGACCTTGGGTAATTTACTTAACATGCCTGCCCCTCAGCTTTCTTCATCCACAGCCTGAAGATGACCTTTCCCACTTGCAGGGTTATTTTGAGAATTGGACGTATGTAAAATGTTTAGCACAATGCCTGTCATAATAATCAATCTATCCATGGTTGCTTTTATAACTAACTCGGTAGCATAGTGCAAACAGCATAAGCTTTCTGTTTGGGGGGATCAGGGAGCAAGATCCATTTCTGTTGCTTTCTAGCTCTGTGTACCTTGGGTATGTTGACTGAACTTCTCTGGCTCTCAGTAAGGTGGGGAAATAAAACCAACCTGCTAGGGCTTGGAGGATGAAATGAGTGAACAGAATATGCTTAAAACTCCACTGGGCATACATAGATGCCCCATGATAGGGGCCAAGGCTAATCCACATAGCGCCTTTTGTGAATTAGGTTTTCAAAAATGTGTCCCTTTGTTTGGGCAAAAGAGCCCATGCTAATTTCAGCTCCACTAACCTCCCTGGCCGGGGGTGTGTGGGGGGGGTGGCTTGGTGCAGTGTGCATCTAGCACACGGGCAGCACGCAGCCCGCCAGGGATGGGTGGCTGTTACGACCGTGCCAATTCATAGCCTTCTGCCCTGGACTTGGTGTCTTTGTTCTGGCTCAAGACTATTCCAGTTTGGAAGAAAGCACCGGGCCCTTCTTGATTTTTCTCTCCAGCCCCAGCTGCCCTCCTCTGCTGACCTGGTTTCTCTACCCCAATCCCCCCACTTCCCATCCTCCTCCCCTACAGTCCCCTTCCCCCAGCCCAGGATCCTGGCCACCCTGCCTGTGCGGCTGGCTTCGAGACCGCTCAGATGGGAGGCTGGATCCAGGGCCCCCTCTCGCCTCGCGGGCCCAGCCTAGGTTCAGGAACAGCCTCTGCTGAGATAATCTAGTGCTTTAATTGCCAAGACAGTCAGAAGGAAGCAGCCGATCACTGCCCACAAAGGGCAAGAATCCTCAGTGGGAAGCTGGGCTGGCTGCAGAGCCATCAGAGGCTATTTTTAGTACCTGGCCACAGAGGTGCCACCAGAAATGCCAAGCCGGAAGGCAGGCTGCCTGCCTGAGGGCTGGCTCTGAGGGGCCTGCCTGTAACTTCCAGCCTCGGCCCTCTGAGCTTCCCCTTCCTCCCGGGTGAGGGATCCAGGCATTGCTGGTGGTGGCGGCCACCCCTCTGCTGGAAGCCAGAGTCCCAGGAGGGACAACAATCACTGGTGCCTGGGCCACGGGATGTTTAAGCATTGGGGGTGGTTAACTGCATGGCAATACTTAGCACCCGGGACGCAGCTCCCATCTAGGTCCCATTCTGCACACGAGGCACCTGCGCCTCGCAAATAGGAAGTGATTTCCTGGAGGCCATTCTGCAGGAAGTCCTCAGTGCGGCTGCAGGCGCCCCCCAACAGCACACGGGTGTGCTCGCCTCCCAGCCGCTCACTGCTCTGCCCTCTTGAGTCCCAGCTCCCCACTGTGAAGAGGGGCAAGAACAGTGCTGCCATGCAGGGAGAACTAGAGGAAGCCCGGAAGGAGCCTGTCCTCGTCCCTGTGCGGAGGAAGCGCTTGGTAAACGGTCGCCTTTGGTGCGTGGGGGCAGCTGACGTGCATCTTAGCGAACCCTCGCATCTCAGCAAGGCCTTAGCAGCCCCCTTTTTCAGATGAGGAAACTCAGTCCCAGAGGCATGAACTGAATTCCCACAGCCATCCAGCTGCTGAGGGTAGGAGTTGGGCCTTGAGCCCAAGGCTCTGCCCTCCCACGTCTAAGATCTTTCTTCCCTGGAGGCTGGAGCTTCCTGTGTGCTGTGCTCCTTGGGAATGTGACCAGAGGGCAGGTGTCAAGAAGATGATGATTTGTGTGTGTGTGTGTGTGCGCGCGTGCGTGCGTGCGTGCAACAGGTTAGAAAGTTTGATGGGGAGGAAGAGGAAATGTGCTGTAGCACAGGGCCTGGGTTAGCAAGGATTTAGCTCCCCTTTGCTCCCTTATGGCTTCCAGAGTATTCCTGAGTCACATTTGAAGAGATGGAGCCCCCAGTTGTCCTGAGTGCCCTTCCCCAGCTCTTACATGGGATGACTCCCATCCTTCCTGTGTTCAGTGTGTGGCGGCAGGTGGGGGGCGCTGCGAAGCCCACAGGCTTTCCTTCCATTGCTGGGTCTATCAGGGTCAAGGTAGCGCTCCTATAGTCTGGTGTCCAGGGTTTGCCTCCAACAGCCCCACCTGCTTTGCTCTGTCCCTGACATTCTGTTATCGGAAGTATCTCTTATAGATACCTTTCCTCTCTAGTCCACAGCCACCAGCCCCAATTTAAAGCTGCTTCTCTCAGCTGAGCCACAGCCTTCTACCTGGCTTCCCTCACCTAGGTGGAGGCCACCCCAATCCACAGGGCCTGCCTGACAGGGGGCCTCCTCCCATGTGACTATCACCGGGTCACATCCCTCCTTCGATCCCCACTTTCCCCTCTTGAGCTTTCCTGGGCAAGAAAGATGAACAGCTTGAATTCTAGCTTGCACCACCATCCCATCTGCAGTCTCTCTCCAGCCCCCAGATACGCAGCCCACCTTTTCCCAAAGGTGTGTCCCCCAGAAAACAGGCCTGTGGATTGTTAATAGGCCAGCTAGCGGGTGAGGGAGCATTCCTTGTGGGAATTAGTATGGGAAAAATACTGAATGAGGCTCAGCAGGCTTATTTGTTGTGGGACCTCTCAGAGGCTCTGTTATGCTAATTTATGACACAAAAGCCCTTCAGTTGGTCACTGGCCAGTCCTTACTGAAAACAGTAGGAATTGTTAGTTTGAACAAAGGCTGACACTAACAAAGCACTTACTAAGTGCCAGGCACTGTTCCCTGTGCTCTAGTATATTATTATTATTTTTTCTTCTTTAAAGATTTTATTTATTTATTTGCCAGAGAGAGCACAAGCAGGGGGATTGGCTGGCAGGGGGAGAAGCACGTTCCCCGCTGAGCAAGGGAGCCCAATCCAGGGCTGGATCCCAGGACTCTGGGATCCTGACCTGAGCTTAACCAACTGAGCCACCCAGGCGTCCTGCTCTAGTACATTAAGACATTTCCTTCTCACACCTCTGGGAGGCAGGTGCTATCTCCATCCCATTTTATGGGGCAAAAGGCTAGTGAGAGGAGGACCCAGATTTAAATTCCAGAATGTGTCAAAGCCTGTGCTGATTTCTTAGCTAAGCTTCCAGATAGGGAAAAAACAGAGCCAAAGGCTACGTGAAACCAAATGAAAATACCCAGCCTTTAGGGTAGCTGCTGGCCAGGAACAAGGTGCACCGAAAGGGCAGAAAACAGATGGAAGTTCTAGGCTACTCCTGCGGAACCAGAGCTATGGACTGAGCTTTAGGCCAGCTCGGGATGAGGTATGACATGTAAAAGCTACTGGCCGCAGCTCTGGCCACAAGTCTTGGTGGGCAGAAAGGGACCCGTCCAGCCCCCTGCCAGGACATCTATGGATAGCAAAGGGCCAAGGGTGTCAGCCTTACCTGATGGGACTTTAACTATATTAACACAAATATCAAGGACCCTATAAAACAAGAGAAAAGAATATAAAGGGGAAAAGGAGCAGAAAATCATTGTAAATATATTATAATAAATAAAAGGCCTAAACAAAACTATCTTTATTAATATTTCCACACTGGTGATAAGACAGATGGATTGGAATTAGATATGGAAAAATGTAATATTCTACAAAGGAAACTCTAGGGAGACCCAGGGAGTTATGAAGGTTGTTTCTCACTAAGGGCGAACTTGTCTATTCTTTCCTCTTCTGCCTTTATCCTAACTAAGCCTCCACCACAGCCAGCAATTCCCCACTCCTGTGTACTGGAGATGGACTGTGGCACCAAGTGCCCCCTCAGCTAGTCCGTGCAAGGCTATTTTTAGCTCTGCCCAACAACTAATAGGGTTTTTGTCCATTCTTGGCGGTGTTTTTTTAAATTGTCTGTTCAGCAGCATACTCACTGCCTCGCTAAGACACCTAGGAGGGAGAAAATGGTTTTCCTTGCCGTGGGCCACAGGAGAAGCAAAGATCCCAAATTCGGGAGGTAGCAGGTGCCTTGGGAGGACTGTGGGCTTTGAGGTGGACCTGAAGTCGCAAGACATTGGTTCCTTGACTGTAAAACGTGCAGCTTAGTAAGTAGGCTGTGTTGCTGTCTGTGAAGTGCCTATCATGCAGTCTGGAACACTCAAGGAAGAAGCCATTTGCTCAAGCAGTGGATGGATGAGATGACATAGACCTGGTTCCCACCAGAGCCAATGTTTGTTGCAGGCATGAGAATGCATGTGAAGTCTTAGAAGAAAGGAATATCGTCAGGCAATGTTATGGGTGGAATTGTAGCTCCCAGATAAGAAATGCTGGAGTCCTAACCGGAATGTGACCTTATTTAGAGATCGAGTCTTCACAGAGGCAATCATGGTAAAATGAGGTCATTGGGGTGGACGCTAATCTAAAAAGACCGGTGTCTTTATAAAAAGAGGAACTTTGGACACAGACACACACAGGGAGAAGGCCATGTGAACACGGAGGCAGAGATCTAAGGGTGATGCTTCTACAGTCCGCAGAATGCCGGTGATCCCTAGAAAACCATCATCAGAAACCAGGAGAGAGGCATGGAGCAGATTCTTCCTCATGGTCCTCAGAAGGACCTAACCCTGTCGACCCTTGATTTTGGACTTCTAGCCTCCAGAACCGTGAGGCAATTGCTTTCTGTTGTGTAAACCACCTAGTCAGTGGTGCTTTGTTAGGGCAGCCTTAGGAAACTAATAAAGGGAGCATTAGTGAAATTATGCACTATGGAAATCCCTGGCTCTGGTCTGCCTCAGACTACAAACTCAACACTTGCCTCTAAAATGAACCCACGATATAATGCAGAGGGACTACCTCACCCGGCATCTGACAAGTAGTAGGTACTTATTAATACTCATGGAATGAATGAATGAACGAGGTTATACAGAAAGCATGTATTGCAGACCTTGGCATATGGGCAGATGTTCAGTGAGGATTTGCTAGTTGGATGGTCAAGGGAGCTGACAATTATATATCCTTTACTATGAGTCAGGCAGTGCTTAGAGTGATTGCCATGAATGTGATCATGTGATTGAATCCTAACAACTGCCCTGTTATTTCCCCCATTTTTAAAAAATGAGAAAACTGATGCACAGGGAGATTAAATAAGTTTCCCGAATTCATCCAGCTGAGCGGTAGAGTTAGCTTTTGGATCTCGTTTGTCTAGGACTGTTGGAAATAATGCATGTGAAGAGGCTGGCACGTGGTAGGTCCTCAATTCCAAAGCAGTAAGTAGATGAACGTAGTGGGGCCAACCAGGGAGGCAGGGTCCTGCCCTGATGGCCTTAGGGTGGAGGTGGCCCTACTTCTCCCTCCTCTCCTAAGTTCTCCCTGACTCCAACTCAGTCTCCACAGACCTTTGGGGTCTCACCCTCCTTAAAGCCCAGCCAGAATTAGTGGGTTTTTCTCTGAGTGGGGCCCCTCCTACGTCCGTCCCCACCCCCACCCTCATCCTCCTGCCAGAGTTAGAGTGGTGTGGACCCTAAAGAGGGGAGTGGAGCAGAGGGGGCATCAAAGCCTCCCTCTATCTGTCAGTAAGGTGATGGGCTGCCAGAGGGCTGGCCCCATGAGTGTCCCACCTCCTCTCCATAATTCATCCCAAACCACATCCAGAGTGCTGACTCGGTGCTTCCCCGCCGCCCCAGGGCCACACTGTCTGTTCACCCCACTTTCCCGGATGCTCCTGGGCTGAGCCAAGTACCAGGAATGGCAGTGATTTACGATGTCACAGGCCAGCGTCCTCTACCCCGACCACTGCTCTTGGCCACAGATTTAATTATTTAAACAGATTTTACATTTTATGAGCATGCCCTCAGGCCTGGCAGAGGAAAGCCTGGATGAAAAAAAAATTTTTTGCTCGAAAGATTAAATTGAAATATTCAAGGACAGAGTTCAGGAAACATTCCAAATTCCTGAGTGTGAAAGTAGCATTCATGGCCTCATTTTACCAGCCCCATCTCTTGTTACTACCTTCCCCCTCCTCGGCAAATAACACGTTCCTGCCTCACTGTAGCACAAAGTAGTTCTTCATCATCCTTGCAAGTTCATAATTTTGCTTCTGCTACAGCCTGTCTGGAATGCAGGTGCACCAAACATTCATTCATGGGATCTTGCTATGCACCTGCTACTGTAGTAGGGCTGAGGATGCAGGGATGCACTAGTGAACCACACACACAAATCCCTGCCCTCGTGGAGCTTCCATTCTACCTCCAGAGCCTTCCTTACCGCATCCCAGGGAGACCCTGTTCTTCCGTGAGGTCTAGCCTGAATGCTACTTCCTCTGTCTTCCCTAACCTTCCAGGAGAATGTAATCCCTCATGTGACATTCTAGTGGTCTACCAGAGCCCATGCTCACTGTACTATAACCATCAGTGAAGCTGATACTCTTTCTCTTAGACTGTGGACTCCTTGAGAGTAAGGACTGTCAAATTTTGTTTCCATCTTGGCACCTGGCACGGTGCCTGGCACATAGTAGGTGCTCATTATATGGATGGCCATTGGAAGATTCCTCTGCTTCTTCTTTCAGGTGAGGAGAATCTTCTGCATGTTCTCTGTTCTCTGACATTTCCTGGTTTATTTTGCTGTTCACTCATTGCCTTACTCACTCACTCACTCCAATGGTTCATTCTTTCAACATGTATTTCTTAAGGACCACTACGAATGAGACTCTATTCTAAGTGGTGAGGATATACCAATAAAGGCAGATGATGTCCCTGCCGTTGGTGTGCTCACATTCTGGCTGTGGGGACAGGTGGTAGACTGTTGTTTTATGATTCTTTGGATGTCAGCTTCTCAGATGATTATGGGTGGCCATCAGCCCTCGGGGCCATGGCACAACCAGGCGGGGTGTGGGGTGATCCACCTTAAACTTCAAGTCAAGAGGTGTCAATGTTTCCCTGCCTGGCTCAGAGGACAAGCCTGGAGAAAATGAATCTTACCAATCTCCCTCTTCCAAGCTCTTCATGTCCGTGTAAACTGGGGATGCCTAAGTCCAAGGCCATTAAAATAATAATGCAAATAATCCATATTTTTCATCTTAAAAGCAGTTCTGGAGCAGCTGATTAATCTTCCCAGTCCCATTGTGTGTAGGTAAGTATAAGTTTTTCCTATAGATGAAGAAACTGAAACACAAGGTGATTAAACTATTGGCTTGAGGCTGTAGGGAAAGCAAGGTTCTGAGCAGGGATTCCATTCATCAGCCCTTGGTTAATAATCACAGACTCAGGGGCCAGTGTTCCCAGGGCAGCTGCGAGGGGGTGAAGCCGGTGTGCCTTGGTGGGGCAGTGCAGCTTGGTAGGGAAGAGTCCCAGCCCTGCAGGTGCATAGAACCAGGTTCGGCTCCTGGCCCTACCGATTACTTGGGTGACCTTTGAACAAGGAGTTCAAACCTTCTGCACTCCAGTTTCCTCATCTATAAAGTGGAGATAAAAACTTTGTTGCAGATTAGGAGGGTGAAAATAAGTGACATGAAGTTTGTAGAATGCTCAGCATGGTGCAGGATACCTTTTTCTTAAAAATATATTTGTGACGGAAGCATTTGAGACGGGCAGGGTATTTAGAGCTACTAATAATCATTGCCATCATCATCATCATCATCATCCATCATCTTTTAGGCACTTGGTCTATTTCAGACACAGAGGGGTCTTGGTATAATTGCATTAGATGCTTTGTGTCTTTTTATTTGTTAATAAATTGGTTGGTCACCACACTTAGGTCATGCCATCCATCTGATTTCTTTCTCCACAAACAAATGCCAAGGCTCTGTGCTGCATGCTGTGGGGGACACAGGATTGCCTTGTGTAATTCTGTGTGTACTCTGTCCCTTGCCATCAGTCCTGACCTTTCCAACGCAGTTAGAGTCATGAGTGCCTGAGTCTACATCCTCAGTATCATCAGGTGCTGGTTATTCAGAAATCTCCGCGTCACTTGCTGGGAGAGTCACCTTAGTCTTGCTAAAATTAGCTGACATTCTAGATGTGCCTGGATGGTGCCAGGAACGTAATAAGCATTTTGTTTAATCCTCATAACAATCCAGTGGGGCAAGAACAATTCTCACTCCACTTGCGTAGATAAGGAAACGGAGGTACAGAGAGGGAGGTCCCATGGCCAAGTACCTTTTGGCCCACCCACAAATATGAGAGCTGAGTTTTAACTCACGCCAGTTTGTGTACATAGGAGGGATTGATTGACGTCACTCCCGTTAGGGTCCTGTCGGAGAAGCCTCCTGTTTTATTTCCTTCTTCAGGGCTTGAGTCAGCTTTCTCCTCCAGCAAGAATGAGAACTAATAGCTCTAGAGTTAGAAAAATCATTCCTTGGTTTACAGGCTTTTACAGGGCTGCCTTGGGAGGGCACTTCACCTCTGTCTGCACCTCCATTTCCTCATCGCTAACACGTGCCTGCCTCCTGGGGGCGTGTCGGTATTATTAATGATGGTAAAGGGATTGGGGCACAGCGCACTGCTGTTCATGAGAAATGTAAAGTGCCATTAATCTTGGGACCCATTTGACAGGGCCACATGGAGCGGAAGAACAAGGAGACCCTCCACCGCAAGGGATGGGCATACATGCGTTCCCATCACCACCATGTCTCGTCCTCTCCAAGCCCCTGCACTGTTGGCTGCCTGGGAGTTGGGTAATGAACCCATCAGGGCCACAGAGACCCATGGAACTGTGGGAAGGAAAAGAGAGAGGCAGGGCCAAGGAAAACTGTGGGGCATGAACGATGAGTGCTCACTGACATCACTGTCATACCGATTGCCTAGCCACCTTTGCGGGGAGGTGTGTCCCTGTGAGCCAGGCCTGCCGACGGAACGCGGCTGGGAGGGATGTGTGCCACTGCCCGGCTCGGTTCCTACATGCCTCCTACTTGTCATCTTGCTCCTTACTGCCACCAGACTTCAAGGATCGTGGAGCCACGGATGAAGGAGCGTCAGTCCCTGAATGACTGTGTAGTCTGCTCACCAACTCAGAATGAACTGTCATGTGGAAAATAAACTTTTACCATGTCAAGTCACTGAGATTAGGGGGTTTACCTCTTGCCTTCATTAGTATTATTTGCCTAATCAATGATAAAATAATGTGACTTCTATAGCATGCATAGTTTTTCAATCACTTTCATGTATGTTATAACTAGAGGATCCTTGGGAGATCTTTGTGGTTTCAGCATCACAAACAGTTGTATGTTTCTGGAGAAAGTGATTCGTCTTCAACCTTATGTATATCTTGTGAACTGAATATCATTTCCTTTGATACCATGGCTGCTGAAAAACTCACAGAACTGTGGCACCATGATCAAAGCGGCATGACCCACTGTTTTGGTACCAACATCACTACTAGCACCATATTGCTTCTCGAGTGATGGACTTTTTCCAAACCTCAGTTGTCCCATCTGTAAAATGGGGATAGTCAGAAGGCCACCTTGGCTGGGTGGTGGTGAGGATTCTATCAGCCTGTGTGGCTCATGCCCAACTCTGCTCTAGAACCAGTTTCCAAAGCCTGGCTCCCAGAAGTGGGATGTGGGAGGAGGCTTAGGGATGGCCATGCAGACCTTCCAGTCTGTGCTTGCAAACTGTTAGGGACCGTCAGTGCTGTGCCAGGAGGTGAACAAAGCCACAGAATAAATATGGCACAATTTTATTGTCAGTGTACAGCAGGAACTCTGAATTTTGACGTGGCGAATATAGAAGTAACCTCAAGGAATGTTTTCTTCCATGTTACCAATCTCAAAGTCCCTCCCACCCCATAAATACCTGAAAGTAGAACATTATTTTTTATGCACTAGTGAAAGCTCTGACACTTGGCTATGATCACAGTGCTACCGGATGCACCCTTTTGCCCTGGCCCCCTGGCCCCCCAAACTGCGCCCCTGGCTTGCTCTGTAGGAGAAAGGCTTTGGTTTTGAGCAAACTCCCGTTAGCAAACAGGGAGGAGACTGTGCACTGTCTTTTCACACTTGTCCGTCATTCCTCCTTTCAGGAAGTATCCCACATCAGGAATTTCTCACGGGCTTTCCTATAGGAAAAGCATGTCCTATCGCAAGGAATGGTCATTTGCTCTTCTGCTGGGATGAGAAGCCCTGTGTAAACTATCAAATGACTCCCTTTGTCTCGATGGCCCGGAAGCCCTGGTGCCTGGTATTGCACCCATTTGTTTGCTCCTATTTCGTTTACCCAAATTATTTTTTTTCCTCTCTTCCTCTGTCCCTTTTCTTATGTTTTCTTACGTTGATTATGAATGCCCTTTTTTGGTAACTTTCCTCAAATCCTTTCTAGAGTGAGGCAGCATATAAATCAATTCAAGAAATTACATAATGTCCACGAGGCCAGCCTTGTTAAAATTCTAAGCGGGCCAGATGTTTTTTTTGCTTTCTGCCACTGCCTCTCCTTCCCCTACCCTGTGTTCTTCTTGGTCAATGCAGGGCGCCATTCCTGGCCCAAACACCCCTTTGCCGCCGTCCCACCTTCTTCCTTGCCTCCTCATCCATTATTACTCTGATAAATAATTCTGGCGAAGCCACCAAGTGAAAAGAGCTAGTAGCTTCAATAAAGCAAAAAGACATTTGAATCTCCACTTTTATGTCAACCTCAAACTTTTGGATGCACCAGAGGTGGTCCTGAGCAATTAGGCTGAGGAATTGCAAACAGGGCTTAGGTAACCCTCCCACCCCAGCAGGGGGTCTCTGCAGGGGAGGAGGGTCTCTGGCAGAGGGGGGCAGGGGAGCAGGGGCTGGGGAGGGCTGATAATGGAAGCTGAAGGGTTAATGCAGGGAAGAGGGTGATCGGGTGTGTTAGCAGCGCTGAGGCTGGCTGAGGAGCTGGTGTTACTATTTTTAAGTGGGTTGAGAAAAATAGGCTTTTTTTTCCCCTGTGTGTTAGGTTTTTGTTTTTGTTTTTTAAATTGTAATATTGGAAATTCGTGCTTAAGACAAGGCCGCTGGAAACGGAGCTCGGGGAATTAGTCCTCCGCCATCAAACATTAAAAATCACTCTGGACTTAAAAAAATCCATTTGCTAGCTTTAAATGCTTTTAATATATATGTTTAAAAGCTCTCACCCTCTTTGCTTTCTTGTTTTTGGTTGTAATGTCTCCTGCCTGCCTCCCAACTGTAGTATCTCAAGTGTTTTGTTTTGTTTTAACTGAACCATAATTCATTTCAACCAGGTTCACTGTCAGGTCATCCCTTCCTCAGTGGTTAGAGACCAAGGCTGGAAAATTCGGGGCCTGCCATAGCCACAGGGGAGGGGGTGGTCCTGCCAAATCCTGTTGACCCCATCAGTTTGCAGGGAACTGTTCTTGCCAATTTAGGTTCTGGAGACTATGAAATGGGACACTCGGCCCCCTCCACTCAGCGCATGCGCACTGACACCCTACTCTGTCCCAAGGGCAGTTCAAGCAGCCTCCTTTTAGTTCAACTTCTTCAATTGAGAGAGGGAAAAGCCAGAGTCCAGAGGGGTAACGTGACCACCGCTAAGGACACGGAGCCTGGAAGAGACACAGCTAGCTCCAGAATCCAGGCCCCCAGATTCTTTGGCTGCAGAGAGCCTGGGGCGTTTGAGCGTAGGAGGAGGCACGGGAGGAATAGCATGTATGGGGCACTTTTACCGTGTGTCAGGCGCTCTGTTATGTTAGATGTTTTACTATTCTGACGACCACTGCTAGTGTCAGCCAACACTTGATGAATGAATACCTGCTCCTTGCTAGGCTCGATGCTAAGCACTTACACGCATTTGCTGTAACCCTTATGTAAACCCACGAGGCAAGTATTATTCCCGTTTTTACAGATGGGCAATCTGCCCAGAATAGCTCACTAAGTTACCCAAGGGCGCATAGGTAGGAAATGTAGGAAATGGGATGGGAATGAACCCAGCACTGTCTGACTCTAAACCCATGTTCCTACGTGAATCTCTGTCCTTTTCCCCCAGTAATACGTTCTCATTCAACAAGTCCAGCCTTTGCAAATCCAACAGTCGGTGTTTGTGAATCAGTGTGTGGGTAAAAGATGTCCCTTAGTGAGAGGCTTTCTTTTCTCCCCCTCTCTGCTGTGCTTCCTGTTCTTCTGGTCAAGACGCACAGACTTTGGGGGAATATGTATGGCAGAGTGGGAAGGGCGCATCGATGTCAGCCCAGATCCTGTTACAAGTGGATGGGCCATGATATCGGACAGTTTGTCTGAGTCTCACTTTCCTTATCTTTTAAAGTGAAAAGTAACAGTGTCTATGCTTGCAGGTCATGACTCGGTCTGACTCGTAAGTGCTCAGGAGGTAATAATTCTAAGCTACAGCATCCCTCACCACTTCAGGATGGCCTTGCTCTTGGAGACTCTACCTAGAGAGCTCAAAGATCCTAGGAAAACTTGAGCTCCTATTCCTTCCCTTCCTGTGTGTGACCTTGGCCTGGAAGTTCTGGGAAGGCAGGGCTGAGTGAACAACTATGTGAGTCCATTCTGGGTCATGAATCATTGCCAAGGGTGGGAACTGTTAGGTTCATCAGACTCGTTGCCCAGGACATGATTCCCACCCTCATTACAGGGTGATTACAAAGATTCTCACTTGTTCTACATGTTCTGTAGAGGAGGAGAGGAAAAAGATCCCCAAATCATGGCTTGGGAGGAGGAGGAGTTCCTAGAGGTGGATGCCAACAGCTTCCCACCAGATGTTGAGGTAGGACAGTGAATAAGAGCCGTGTGGTTTGGTGAGAGAAGTTTCCTACTGATGCATGTGTGCACATGCTTGCTTCAGCTTGGTTTGAGCTATTCCATTTACGTGAAAGTTCTTTAGGCCTTTGAGAAACTATAGGCTTGGTCTGTTTTAACCTGTTCCATTAGAGACACACATGGGCATGGTTGTTCTAGTCACTGGGAGGACCACTGAGGTCTAGTGTAGTGGTTCTCAAACCTGTCTATAATCAGAACCTGGGGGCTTACCAAAAACCCTGAAGAGTGTCAGGCCCTATCTCTAGAGAGCTTGACAAGAAGGCCCTGGGGACAAACTGACAAATAAAGAAGAAAAGAGACAAACAAACAAAAAACCCAGACTCTTAAATGCAGACAAAAACTGGCGGTTGCCAGAAGGGAGGGTGGGGGAGTTGGGAAGATGGGTGAAACAGATAAGGGGATTAAGACTACACTTATTTTGCTGGGCATTGAGAAATGTATAGAGTTGTTGAATCACTATTTTGTATGCCTGAAACTAAAATAACACTATATATTCGTTATACCTGAATTAAAAAATAAATAAAGAAGGCTCTGGGTAGGAACCAGGTAGGAACCGGGTTCTATGTCTTTTAAAAGGATTTCCCTGTACTGCCACTGGGTGGCCAGATTTGGAGTCATTGGCACAGGTTAGGAGCCTTGGGATGGTGGACAGGTCACGGCCCAGGAACCAGACACGGGTCTGAGCTACTTCTACCAAGGACGAACCAGAGACCAGAGGCTTTGACTACCTATTCATTAGCTTCTCGGAGCCCCTCTCTGTGGCAGGTGTCAGAATCCCTCTCGTAGAGAGAAGGAAAAAGCCTTAGAGAGGTTGCCCAGCTAGGCAGGGTCACCCTGGATGTGTGCCTTCTCCCACCACTGCCACATCTGTGGACATAAGGTATCTGGGCACTGACTACGTTGGAGAGCCAGGCTCGGACACACCCCTCTGGGCAACCATGGTCATTTACTTAAAAAAGTAAATTACAATTGGCACATTTTCAGTCTGCAACAATAAAGAATAATTTCTCTTCCTTGTGCACAAGAGCTCCAATTATGATTTAATTCAATTCTGATTATGCTTTGATGGCATTTCCATTACATAAAAAATAAATGTATTAGCCAAGCATAATGTGTTTTGACTATAGTTCTGATGCTAATAAGGAGGCTGTTTGGCGGCTATGATCCCACACTTGTAAGAACGGGAGAAAAAGACAAGGATGAGGCAAATAACTCTGAGAAATCCCACACAGAGGGGTGTCGTGATTTGGGGGCGGGGTGGGTGCTGTCAGCATATGCTTGGTATTCACAGGTTTGCTCTCACAGCCGTTGCTTGAGACGCTTCTAGATGTGTGGGCAGGTACCAAGGGCTACTACGCCTCTTGGGGTAGACCTCAGGACAGGGGCGGGGAGAGGCGTGAGCTGGAGCTGACTGCATGTGGGAGCGGCAGGCCCGTCCCCGTCCCCGTCCCCACCGTGGCAGTGACAATACCTCTCCCATCTCCTGGGCTCTCTCACAGTCTGAGTCACCTGCAGCTTATGCCTCAGCTCCTGGCCGCTGTTCCCCTGGCTCCAGCTGGACAATGTCACCGAGATGTCCAGTGGCCCTCCCACCTGCCCCTGACGCATCCACGCAGCTAACACCCTCCGTGGGTCCCATGGCACCTGGCATCCTTCCATCCCTGAAGAAGGGGACTCACCTGGCGAGCCCTGGTCCTGACACTTGGCCTTTTGGCCATTATTCTTTTCAACCACCCCCCCTGCCCCCAACCCCCGCCGGCCCAGGTAGGGGGTCCCAAGTAGGAGTTCTTCCTGTTTTATGGGAGAGGAAACTCCTGGACCTGGGCCTGTTTGCCCTCAGATTTGTCTCTTAAAACTTTGTCTCCTCTCTCTATTTTGGCAGGGGTGCTGACCCCGCCTGGCTGGCTTCCCCTGGGTGCTGCCAGTTGGGGGGCACTGGTCAGAGGGCCGACGGAGGGAGGCCTTGTTCCTCTGCAGCACCATCTTCCACTGGACAGGGAGCTGTGGTTCCGGCTTCTTCGGGGAGACCCCAGCCCTGGGCTGTGGAAACATCATTACTCCCTTTGACCTCGGGGGTGGGGTTTGCAGTTTCTTGCTGTGGCCAATCGCTGAGTTGCCTCATTCTTCCCTGTTGGGCTTTTCAGCTCTCCATCTCTTGTGTATCCAATTCTTTACAATAAATTTCCTCTGTTTCAAATACCCAGAGCAGTTTCTGTTTCCCCGGATGTAACGGAAGCTGCAAGAAGTTAAGTAACCACCCAGAATAACAGCCTTCAACACTTCAGTGTATTTCCTTCCAGGCTCTAAAAATGCATATGCATACGCATATCTTCTCTTTGGATTATTTTTCTTTCTTTTCTTCTCTCTTTTTCTCTCTCTCCCTTCCTCCCTCCCTCCCTCCCTTCCTTCCTCTAAACAACCAAAACATAAATGGGTCATACTGTACACGTGGTTTGATCTAATGTGTATGACACTGTGAAAATTTTGTTTTCTCATATAATAATTGCAAAAATACGTTTAGTGACAATTTACTGTGCAG
The DNA here is from genome assembly GCF_003265705.2 of Callorhinus ursinus. Taxonomy (NCBI): domain Eukaryota; kingdom Metazoa; phylum Chordata; class Mammalia; order Carnivora; family Otariidae; genus Callorhinus; species Callorhinus ursinus. The sequence goes on from NW_027397097.1 coordinate 8,539,320, forward strand.
TTATAAGGATTACTTATTCAAATAACCTGCTGTTACTGAGCACTTAGATTCTCTGTATCTTTTCACTTAAATAATTCCATGGGACTTCTATCTAAGGTGGTAAAATGAAGACAGTCCAACAATTGCTCTCTCCTAGTTTTTGACTAAATAAATCTGCCCATTTGCTCCCCCCACCCCACCAAATCATCAGGATTCCAAATAAGGAAAAAGTTCCAACTTCATGCCGTACACTTCAAGGAAAGCTTCTGACCCTGGTGGCATGGTTCCTAACCCAATCCCGCCAAGTCAGAAGCCAGGCTGGGGAGAGAAGGTGGCTGAACCAAGTGCTGGGCTTCTCCCTAATCACCCCGCATCTGTAGAGAAGCAGAGAAAGGGTGTGAGCATGCTGTCTGGAGAAAAGCCTCATATCCTTCACTCGCTATCACCGGGATCTTAGGATCAAAGCCAAGGCAGACAGTCTGTCCCAACTCACGATTTTTCTAGGATATTATATTCTTGCTGTGAAATATGTTAGGAAGCACTGCCTGAGACCACCAAAACACGCTTGTATTGCAGTATAACAGCTATTAATATAGCTAGAGAAGGAAGAACAGCTATCAGAGATGATGGGAAGTGAGTCTAGAAAAATCTAACCACATTGCATAGAAAAATCTAATCAGAACCACCTGAGTCAAGCACGGGAGAGATGAAAAGAAGCCATGTAGCAACTAAGCAAACATATTATAGTAACCATCCCACCTGGAAAGAACAAGACAAACAAATGAAAGAAAGGCTATTGCTTGCACAAGACAAATGAAAAACTCCACCTGGGAGAAAACACAACCCAAGATAAAAAGAAAACTTCCAGTGTGTATGTTGTACTACAGAGGAACTTAACCAGAATCTGAATCCAGTGAAACAACTCTGGGGCATCTGGGTGGCCCAGTCCCTTAGTTGTCTGACTCTGGATTTTGGCTCAGGTCACGATCTCAGGGTTGTGAGATTGATCCCCACGTCGGGTTCCACTGTGGGCATGGAGCCCACTTAAGACTTTGTCTTAAGAAGTTTTTGGCAACCCCAATGCAAAGGGATGAAAGGAGAGCTCACAACACTAAGGAAATCGAGGACTCACACCACAATATCACAGAAATCATGAATGATTTATAAAAGAATGAAATCAGACAGCTGACAATTATATTTCTGACAGACAGAAAAGCGTTGCTGTAATAATGGAAAGCTGAGGACAAGAACAGAGAGGCAGGCGGGTAGAAAGAGTAAGATGTGTGAAAGACAGTGCTGATTCAGAAGCGAGGATAACCGGTGTCTCCCTGAAGAGAACCCAGGTAGAATCAAAAATACATTTCGTCCTGTTATCTAAGGATTGAAAGGGCATACCATGTTCCTGAGGAAAACAGAACCAGAGTGATAAGCGAGAGTATCTTGTTACCATGAAACTGGAAAAATGAAGAAATAATTCCTCTGGCATCTGAACAGAAAAGCAAACCACCTTAAGGAGGGAAATCAAGCTGAGCTCAAAGGTGCTCAGTGCTTAAAGAGTTCTGAGGGAATGACAGAGGGAGTGAACATGAACACATCTGACCAAGCGAATGTGGGAGTGTAAAGGCAAAACGTAAAATTTTCGTTCAAAAATGCAATGTAGGGACTCAGCATCTAGGAACCCTTCCAGAGAAACTACTCCGTTGAAATCCAGCCATTGACAACATGAATGGAGAAGAGTAGCAGAAAAGCTGGTGCCACACACCAAGGCACAGGATGGTGGAGCAAAGTCTGCACGATCCACGGGGGGAAAGTGTGACTCATGATTGTTATATTCAGCCAAATTGTCTGTTATACATAGGTGCAATAGAGGAGTACTCTATTTTCAAACTTTTAGGAACTCAGAGATTATAAACAAGAGCTCTCTGTTAAAAAAAAAAAAAAAAAAAAACTGGTGGATGGCATTGAGCCACCATAAGATGAACCAATACACAGAACTCGAGAATGGAGATGCTTTGCTAAAAGAACTATGTTAGCATAAATCAATTTAAGTAAAGCAAACTACAACTAAAGCAAACTACAACTACAGGAATTATAGTTACCTAACAGAATTTAAATCTAAATGTTAAAAAAGCAAAATGACTGATATACCCCAAAATTGGGAAATAAGGCAGGAAAGGAGGAAATATTATAACAGTCTAATTTACTCATCTTTCATAGCAAAGGGCCAATCAATACTGTCTCAAATTGGACCATGGAGTCAAAAAACATTAACTCAAACTTCTTATATTTTCAGAATATTTTTTCTCAAGGAAGATTTATCTCATTTATACATTTGTTATGGGTTGAATTATAACTCCCTAAATAGATACATTGGTGTTCTAACCCCAGCACCTCAGAATGTGACCTTTATTTTAAGATAGGGTGGTTTTTTTCTTAAGATTTATTTATTCATTTGAGAAAGAGCGCACGGGCAAGTGGGAGGAGGGGCAGAGGGAGGCGGAGGGAATCTCAAGCAGACTCCCCACTGAGCACGGAGCCTTATGCAAGGCTGGATCTTACGACCCTGAGATCATGATCTGAGCTGAAATCAAGAGTTGGATGCTTAACTGACTGAGCCACCCAGAAGCCCCAGGATAGGGTTTGTAACAGAGGTAGTCAAGTGAAGATGAAGTCATTAGGGTGGCGCCTAACCCAACATGCTCAGTGTGCCCATAGAAAGGGGAAAATTTGGACACAGGGACATGCACGCACACAGAAGATGGCCATCTACCAGTCAAGGGACGCCTGTGGTTACCGGAAGCTGGGAGAGAGCCTGGACCAGAGCCTTCCCTAGGGATTTCAGAGGGAGAATGGCCCTGCCAACACTTTGATTTCAGACTACTGACCTCCAGAATTGTGAGATAATACATTTCTTTTGTATCACCTAGTTTGTGGTCCTTTGTCACACCATCCCTTTGAAACTAATACAATATTTTTAAAGTTATTATTTTATAAATGAACTCTCTTGTGGTAAAGAAACTTTAATAATCCCCTAGTTTTACTTCACTTTTCTATTTTTTTTTTCTGTAAATTAAATACGTGGAATGGTTTGTTTTCCCAAGAATAGTATTATATGGGACTATTTTATGAAATCATTCCCATCTACCGAAACACTTACCAACCAACCTCACCTACCATCTTTCTGTATACAGGTTCAGAAATGTATGTGGAATGTGGTCACCTTATTTTCATGACAGTTATTACTTAGGTGGTAACATTTTTGTTGACTGTTTTGCTCTTTTTCGTATTTGTTATTGTTTGAGCAATGAATACTTTACTTAAAAATCCTAATATTCCAACAAAAACATCCTTGTATTTCAGTCCACACCCTACATATCTCCTTTTTAAAAAGCTGTGGAATCTTAGGTGGAGTTTGAATATTTTTAAGGCTCCTTGATACCTGTGTTTCAATTCTTTTCTGGATTATAATAGTTTATAATCATACAAGCAATACATGATGATGTCTGCCTTATTAGACTATTGTGGCATTGAGTATTATTATTAAAATAATCATTTGATGGACTAAAACTGGCATTTCATTTTAATTTGCCCTTCTTTAATTACTAGAGAGCTTGATTTTTTTTTTTTTTTTTTTTTTTTTGCAAATCCAGATGCTACTTGTATTTCTTGTTCTGTTCATGTTTTTGTATCTTTTCTATGGTTGTTTCTTACTAATTTATGAGTAGCACATTATACACACACTCACAAACACACACACAAAACTATCTGTCCTGTTCATTGCTAATATTCTCATAGCCTATGCTTTGCTTTTTAATTTTGTTCTTCATGTTTTGAAATGTTCATAAATTTTTAATACTTTAGTCTGATATTTTGTTTTCTTCTCATTTCCTTCATTGCTTTTGATTGATTAATGGGGGGCATGTTTTATCTTGTGTTAATCACATCCTCAAAACTAGTCTGGCTATTCCCTGAGGATATTATCTCCCACCCCTCCCTTACCCAATGCATTTTTTCTCACCATTTTAACCATTTAAGAGTATACAATTCAGTGGCTTTTAGTACATTGACAATGTTGTCCAACAATCACCACTATCTAATTACGGAACATTTACATCACAACAAAAAGAAACCCATGTTCATTAAGCAGTCATTCCCCATGTTCCCAGCCCCCAGCCCCTGACAACCACTAATCTGCTTTTCTGTCTCTTTGGATTTGCCTATTCTGGACATCTCACATAAGAGGAATCGTACCATATATGGTCTTTTGTGTCTGGCTTCTTTTACTTAGCCTAATGCTTTCAAGATTTTCCATGTTGTAGCATGTATCAATATTTCATTCCTTTTTATGGCTGAATAATATTCTATTGTATGGATAACCTTTTCTTTATCCATTCATCAGTTGATGGACTTTTGGGTTGTTTCCACCTTTGGGCTATTATGAATAATGCTGCTATGAACACGTTCATGCATGTTTTTCTTGAACACCTGTTTTTGGTTATCTTGGAAATATACCTAGGAGAGGAGTTACTGGTTTATATAATAATTCTATGTTAAACTTTCTAAGGAAATGCCAAACTGTTTTCTAAAGTGGCTGCACCATCTTAGATTCCCACTAGAAATGTATGAAGCTCCAAATTTCATCACATCCTCCCAACATTTGTTATTTTCCATTTTTTTAAATTTTAAGTGTTCTGGAGTGCCTCGCTGGTTCAGGTGGAAGAGCATGCAACTCTTGATCTCGGGGTTGTGAGTTTGAGCCCCACGTTGGGTTTAGAGATTACTTAAATAAATAAAAAATTAAAAAATAATATTATAACTGTCCTAGTGAGTGTGCAGTGGTATATTAGTGGTTTTTATTTGCATTTCTTGAGTAATGTTGTTGAGTATATTCTTTTTTCCAGCTTTATTGAGATATAATTGACAAATAACACTGTGTAATTTTAAGGTATATAATGTGATGGTTTGATACATGTATAAATTGCAAAATGTTTATGTCAATAAGGTTAGTTAATACATCCATCACCTCACAGAATCACCATTTTTTTTTCTTATGGTGAAAACATTTAAAATTAACTCTCATAGCAACTTCCAAGTATACCATACAGTATTATTAACTATATATAATCACTATGCTGTACGTTACTTCCCTGGAAATTATTCATCTTACAACTCAAAGTTTCTATTCTTTGACCAATTCTCTCCACTTCCCCCACCACCAGTCCCAGGCGGCCATCAGTCTATTCTGTTTCTATGAGTTCGGTGTTTTTAGGTTCTGTATATAAGTGAGATCATACAGTATTTGTTTTTCTCTGTCTGACTTATTTCACTTAGCATCGTGTCCTCAAGATCTGTCCATGTTGTCCCAAATGGCAGGATTTCCTTCTTTTTTTATTGGCTGGATAACATTCCATGGTATATGTATACACCACATCTTGTCTATCCATTCATCCATGGATGGACACTTAAGTTGTTCCCATGTCTTTGTGACTAAGGCTGCAATATACATGGGAGTGTAGACATCTCCTCAAGATAATACTTTTAATTCCTTTGGATATATGCCGTGAAGTGGGATTGATCACCCAATAACCCCATCTCTCCACCCACCTCCCCTCCAGCAACCCTCAGTTTGTTTCCTATAGTCAACGGTCTCTTCTGGTTTGCCTCCCTCTCTGTTTTTATCTTAATTTATTTTTTCTTCCCTTCCACTATGTTCATCTGTTTTGTTTCTTAAGTTCCACATATGGGTGAAATTATATGGTATTTGTCTTTCTGACTAACTTATTCTGCTTAGCATAATACCCTATAGTTCCATGCATCTCATTGCAAATGGCAAGATTTCATTCTTTTTGATAGTTGAGTAATATTCCATTGTATAAATAATACACCACATCTTCTTTATCAATTCATCCGTCAATGGACGTCTGGGCTCTTTCCATATTTTGGCTATTGTGGACACTGCTGCTATAAATACTGGGGTGTGTGTGACCATTCTAACAAGTGTCAGGTGATACCTCTTTGTGTTTTGACTTGCATTTTCTTGATGATGAGTGATGTTGAGTACCTTTTCATGACTTGCTGATCATTTATATACCTTCTTTGGAAAAATGTCTATCCAATTCCTTTGCCCATTTTATAATTTCGGTGTTTTTTGTTTGTTTGTTTGTTTGCTATTAAGTTGTAAGAGTTCTTTAAATGTCCTGGTTAGTAAACCCTTATCAAATATAAGAACTGCAAATATTTTATCCCATTCTATAAGCTGTATTTTCATTTCTTGATAATGTCCTTTGATGCATAAAAGTTTTAATTTTGATGATATCCAGTTTATCTATTTTTTTCTTCCTTTGTGGCCTCTGCTTTTGGTATCATATCTAAGAATCCATTAGCAAATCTGAGATCATGAAGATTTATCCTTATGTTTTCTTCTAAGAGTTTATAGATTTATATCTTATATTTAGGTCTTTGATCCATTTTGAAATACATTTTGTATATGGTGTGAGGTAAGGGTCCCAACTCCATCTTTTTGTAAGTGGTTATCCAGTTGTCCTGGCACCATTCATTGAAAAGATATTCTTTTCCCCTTTGAATAGTCTTGGCACCTATTTTGAAAATCAATTTATCATAGACCTGTAGTTTTATTTCTGGATGCTGACTTCAATTTCATTGGTCTACATGTTTATCCTTGTGTAAGTACCACACTGTCTTAATTACCATTGCTTTATAGGAAGTTTAAAAATTGAGAAATGTGAATCCTATTTCTCCCTACCCCAAGATTGTTTAGGCTATTCCAGGTTCCTTACAATTTCATATGAATTTTAGGGTCAGTTTGTCAATTTCCACAAAGGGATTCTGATAGGGATTACATTAAACCCAGAGATCAATTCAGGGAGTATTGCTATCATAACAAAATTAAGTCTTCTGATTCATGAACATGGGATGCTTTCCCATTTATTCGGATCTTTTAAAAATTTCTTTCAACAAAGTTTCATAGTTTTCAGAGTACATTTCTCTTGTTATTCCTATGTATTTATCTCTATGTGTTTTATTCTTTTTGATGCTATTGTAAATGGAATTCTTTTCTTAATTTTCGGATTATTCATTGCAAGTTGTATGGAAATGTAATTGACTTTTGTATATTGTTCTCTATATATTCTATATATCCTGCAACCTTGCTCAAGTTGTTTACTAGTCACATTGTTTAAATTGAATTCCTTAGGATTTTCTATATACAAAATCATGTCATCTGTGAATAGACTTAGCTTTGCTTTTCCCTTTCTTATTGGATGTCTTTTATTATTATTCTTTTCCTGTCCAACACCTTGACTAGGACTCACAATACTTTGTGAAATAGAAATGGTGAAAATGGACATGATCTTAGAGGAAAGCATCTAGGCTTTCTCCACTAAGTGTGATGTTAGCTGTGGGTTTTCTGTACATACTCTTTATCAGGTTGAAGGAGTTGCCTTATATTTTCATATCTCGAGTGTTTTTGTTTTCTTTCTCTCTCTCTCTCTCTTTAAATCATGAAAGTTAATGGGATTTTGTCAAATGCTTTTTCATATGTTTAACCAGCCTTGTATTCTTGGGATAAACACCACTTGATCATAGAGTATAATTCTTTAATGTGCTGCTATATTTTGTTTGTTAGTATTTTGTGGAGGATTTTGCATCTATATTGACAAGGGATATATATTTTTTTTCTTGTGAGGCCTTTGCCTGGCTTTGGTATTAAGATAATATTGGCATTGTAGAATGAGCTTGTAAATATTCCTTTCTCTTCTGTGTTTTGGAAGAGTTTGAGAAGGATTGGTGTTAATTCTTTACATATTTTACAGAATTCACCAATGATAACATCTGGTCCTGGGCTTTACTTTTTGAGAGTTTTTGATTTCTAATTAAGTCTCTTTACTTGTTATAGGTCTATTCACACTTTCTACTTTTTTTTTTTTAAGATTTTATTTATTTGACAGAGAGAGACACAGCGAGAGAGGGAACACAAGCAGGGGGAGTGGGAGAGGGAGAAGCAGGCTTCCCGCTGAGCAGAGAGCCCGATGCGGGGCTCGATTCCAGGACCCTGGGATCATGACCTGAGTCAAAGGCAGACGCTTAACGACTGAGCCACCCAGGTGCCCCAACACACTTTCTACTTCTTTTTGAGTCAGTTTTGATAGTTTCGTGGAACTATCCATTGGAACTATTCATTGGAACTATCCAATGGAACTTGTCCATTTCATGTAGATTATCCATATTGTTGGCATACAAATGTTCATAATATCCTCTTATAATCCTTTTTATTTACATAAAAATGGTAACAAAGTCCCCAACTTTATTCTTGATTTCAGTAATTTCAGTCTTCTCTCTCTTTCTAGATGAGTCAGTTCAGCTAAAGATTTATAAACTTTCATGATCTTTTCAAAGGACCAACTTTTGGTTTAATTGTCTCTATTGTTTTACTATTCTGCATTTTCTTTATCTCTGCTTTAATCTATAATGATTCCTTCCTTTTGCTAGTTTTGGATTTAGTGTGTTCTTTTTCTAATTCCTTAGGGTTTGGTTATTGATTTGAGATCTTTTAAAACTTAGGGATTTAAAGCTATAAATTTTCTTCTGAGCACTGCTTTCACTGCATCCCATAAATTTTGGTACGTTGTGTTTCCATTTCATTCATCTAACAGTATTTTCTAATTTCTTTTGTGATTTCCTCTTTGACACATTGTTTAAGTGTGTCTTTAATATCCACATATTTGTGAATTTTCCAGATTTGCCTCTGTTTTTTATTTCTAATTTATTCCATTGTACTGAGAGAAGATACTTTGTATGATTTAAATATTTTAAAATTTATTTTGACTTGTTTTCTGGCCTGACATATGGCCTATCTTGGAGAATGTTCCATGTGCACTTGAGGAGAATGTGTATTCTGCTATTGTTATGTGGAGTGTTCTAGATGTGTCTGTTAGATCCATATGGTTTATAGTGTTGTTCAATTTTTCTACTTCCTTGTTTATCTTTTTTTTAAAGATTTTATTTAAATTCCAATCCTGCTTTATCTTTTGTTTAGTTGTTCTATACATTATTGAAGGCAGAGACGGTTGTAATACCTTTTTATCCTCTTACTTTTAGCCTACTTGTCACTTTAAATCTATAGTGAGTCTCTTGTATATAGCATGTAGTTGGATTTTTCTTTTTTAAATCCATTCTGTCTTTTAATTTGGCAGTTTAATTCATTCACATTTAATGTTATTACTGACAAGGCAGGACTTACTTCTGCTACTTGCTTTCTATATGTCTCACATATTTTTGTTCCTCAATTCCTCCATTTCTGTCTTCTTTTGCAATAGATATTTTCTAGCCTATCATTTTGCTTTTCTTCTTGTTTCTTCTGCTAAATATTTTTTAGTTATTTTTTTTTAGTGGTTGCTTGGGATCATATTTAACATCTTAATTTATAACTATTGAGTCTGGATTAATGGCAACTTAGTTTCAATAGCATATGAAAACATGGCTTTTATATAGCTCTGCTCCTCTTAATGTTATCAAAAATCACATCTTTATACAATTGTGGCCATCACCATAAATGTATTCTCATTGTTTTATGTAGTTTTGTTTAAATAGTATAGGAGAAAAGGAAGAGTTGCAAAAATGTATTAATACTGGCTCTTATATTCACCTATGTTGTATATTTACTGTGCTATATTTACCTTTACCAGAGATCTTCATTTCTTCATGTGGATTCAAATTACTCTCTAGTGTCCTTTCATTTTAGACTAGAGGACTCCCTTTAGCATTTCTTCCTGGGCAAGAATACTTGTGACAAATTCTAAGTGTTTGTTTATTTGGGAATGTTTTAATTTATCCTTCATTTTTGAAAGCTAGTTTTGTTGGACATACTTTGAAAATATAAGTGCACTGCTTCCTAGCCATCACGGTTTCTGATGTGAAAGCAGTTGTTAATCTTATTGAAGATGCCTGGTATTTGATGGATGTGATGAATTGCTTCTCTCTTGCTGCTTTCAGGATTTTCTCCTTATCTTTGGCTTTTGAGTTTGTTTGTAATGTGTCTTAGTGTGGAGCTTCTACTAAATTTATCCTACTTGGGATTTGTTGAACTTCTTGGACATGTAGCTTCACGTCTTTCATCAAATTTGGGAAGTTGTTGGCCATAATTTCTTCAAATATTCTTTCTGACCATTTCTCTCTCTTCTTTCTGTGACTTTCATTATGCATATATTGGTATGACTGATGGTGTCCCACAGGTTTCTGAGGCTATGTTCATGTTTCTCCATTCTTTTTTTTTTTTTCTTTTTGCTCCTCAGACTGATTAATCTTAATTGACACGTCTTTATGTTCATTGTTTCTTTCTTCTGTCTGTTGAATCTTTAGTTCAATCCCTCTAGTGATTTTTTTCAATTTAGTTAGTGCACTTCTCAACTCCTGAGGTTCTCTTTGGTTCCTTTTTACAATTTCTATCTTTTTATTGACATTTTCCATTGGTGAGACATAGTTTTCCGCTTAGTGTTTTGTCCATGGCTTCTTTTAGCAATATGAGCATATTTAAAATAGATGATTAAAGTCTTTATCTAATAAGTACAATGTCTGACATTCTAGAAACTGATAGTTTCTATCAATTACTTTTTTTCCCCTATGTGTGGGTCATGCTTTCCTGTTCGTTTGTATGCCTCATAATGTTTGCTGAAAACTAGACTTGTGAATGTTATTATGTAGTAACCCTGGAAAACAGATTTTCCCTTCTCTCCAGACTTTGTACTGATGACTGTTGTAGTTGCTGTTTGTTCAGTGACTTTTGTGAACCAATTTTCTAAAATTTGCATTGCCATATATGGCCACTGAAGTCTTTGTTCTGATAACTTAGTGACCAGCTAGTGATTCAACAGAGATTGCTGTAAATGCCAAGGTTTAGCTATTATTTCTTGATTAAACATTTGTGGGATTGCTGTAAACTTTTTATTTCTTTCCTGAGTTCTGATAAAGTTCATTCTTATAGTTTTTGCCAATTTATTCACTGCTTTTATAGAAGTTTTGGAGTTCCCCACCTTACCATTTTTGCTAATGTCACTGCTTGGGCAACATCTTTTTGCAATTCTCTTTGTTAAATGAGTGAATAATCACATCTATTTATTGAGCACCTCCTATGTGTAAGAAAAAGTGGTAAGCACATTCATATATTATTTAAACCTAATGATAACCTTATAAGCTAGGCATTATCATCATTTACATTCAAGACTCTTACGTCCAAAACTTGTGGTTGGCTGTCCTTGATAGAAGGGAGGTGAGGGCTTAAGGAAATCACTCTTGGATACCTTGATTTCAGTTGCATAAGTGCCTTAGATCCTGATCAGGGAGGGGTAGAGCCAGCCTTAGATGCGAGATTCTCACCATCACTGGCAAAGTGGTTGTCAGGAACCAGAGAGCTGACTACTTGCAGGGAGCCTTTGAGGCAATCTAGTTTAATGCGAGGGCCATAGGCTTCTAAATCTCATTAACCCTTGTGCTCATTACACATTTACTAGTTGTTAGTTATTGTACCTTGACTGCTTTGAACCCCTTTCATACCTTCAATATGGGCTTAATAATAAATGCCTTTCAATGAGAAGGCTCCTCACAATGGGCATGGCTCAGCAAATGGGGAATTTCAGTTTGCTTTGGTTTAAGGAGGAATAAGCTTATATCTTGTGGAGACTACCAGATTTAGGTGGTGTTTTGGCATTCGAGGTCCCAACCTTTTCTCCACTAAATTCCTAATTCTATTATAGATTTTTCTGGTTTTGCAGGTCTGGTTTTTGGGCCTTATGTTGCCTGTGTTTTCCTCATGATTGTTCCTCTAGTCAAGCTAGTCTTTTTACCTGAAACCCTGTTCTTCTTTCCCCAGCTACATTTGCCAAAATTCTATCAAGGTTCATATTAAAGGTGTCACCAGTACTGGGAAGTCTGTCCTAGCTCTTCAACTGAAAGAAATCCCACCAGCCTCTGGGCTCCCACAGTGCTTTGCCCAAAACGTCATGCTTTCTCATGCATTCTCACTCACTTGCCACCACAGCCTTCCTTGAGCATGAGAATTAAAGGAAAAGAATAGCTGGTGAGCCAGCAATTGCACATAACCTACCTTATGAATGCCCTAACTGACAAGGAGCGATCCTTACTGATGCTCTGTTAACAATTATACAGTACTGTAGTGATTATGAAGTATGATTTCTGTTGCTAATTTTTAAGATTTTTCCTGGTCATAATTTTCTGGTGTTATTAGAAAAATTTGGTTATTTTGGGAAGAACAAAGGATTTACCCATATGAATATCATCCTTTATGGTGGGAGAGGCAGGACAAGACCTTCACAGGAATCCGATCTCTGTGAGTTGGATCCTGATTAAATTGTGACCATGTTTCCAGTCCTTTGGCATCCTAGGCACAAAGTTGATGCTCTGGGAATGTCGCAGAGTTGAATTTACCCTATTTTCATGAGTAACTCTTTTCTGCCTGACCTTTATCTTTGTCTGACTTCTAGCATTTCTTTTTAAAATGACAGTAAGGTGTGTATCTCTCAATACCTTTAGAAAATGACTTTTCTATCTGGCCTCTCTTCCTTTGGATTCTTTCTTCCCATTGACATAGAAATATCTTGTTTCTGTAGTAAGTGTTAAGACAAAAATAGTAACTTAAGGGGCTCAAAAAAAAAAAAGCACTTATGTTTAGGAACTTAAACAACTTCCCACCCCACTTCCACCTACCCTCAAGGCTCACTGCTCTTGAAGGAAGTCTGAGGGTGTCAAGTAGAGACTGTTTGACTGACAGGCAGAGATCTGCCTTCAGGAAAAGACCAATGTGCCTTGGATAGACTATTGTCAGAGCATCGATAAGGTAGAAAAACACAGGTTTTGGAGTTAAGGCAGACTTAGATTCAAATTCTGTCATTTTACCTATGTTACGGATTTATTTAGGCAAGTTTCTTCTCTTCTCTGAGCCTCAGGATTTTCAGTGCGAAATTGGAACCATAATATCTACCTCATAGGGTAATGATGAGGGTTAGGTGGGATGCATAAGGGCTTGCTGAATTTATGAGTGAATAAAAGAGTGAATGGTGTCCACCATCAAATGTTGGATGGAGCCCTATATTTGGCTTAAAACTTCATTGACTTAGGCAATAGCTTACCAAGTAATATGATAGGAGCAGAAAGACTCTGGGTAGAGTATTTTATCATCGACATTGTTTAGAAATGCCAGAACATGGGTTTAATAAAAGGCAGTTTGACTTTTGGTTTTATCAATATTTTTACATTCTCTACAGTGTATTGCCTTTTTGCTTATACCCCAATTAGACTGTCTCCCCTGCCCAAATGCCACTGGAATCTGGGCTGAAAATATAGTCGCTTCACTAGAGAGGAGATGTGAGTATTATGGAGGTAGAAAACCTGGCCTGGCTATCCCTCTGGGCTCATGATTGTAGATTCTGAGCTATTTCTGAAACTCCTTGCTTGTTTAATCTGAAAAGTAGTTTGCAATGGAAATTTCTCCCCCTTGAAATCCTTGTTAATCTAATTGCAATTGAAATGCACAAATGAAATGACAAAAACTGCATTTTATCAGCAATTATAGCAATTTTCTTTTATTTACTGGAGTTTGACCTCTGCTGTATTGATGAATTGCACTTTTTCAAGGTCTATTTTCCCATCAGCAAAGTCAGGTTGTTTATAAAATGATTGGCATAAAATGTCATTCTCTCCTCACCTCCTTCCGCCCCCCCAATATTGTAGAAAATGTGTCCCAAGTCTAAAGAAATTGACTAGGAATTTATGAAGACTGCACATCTCTATCTGAGTGTATATTTTTACATGGAGCTTTAAGGTACCCAACCACAGTCTTTTTAACACCAAAATCTGAAAAGTAAGCAGCATTTAGCATCTTGCACCTCTGTCTCCTTCCAAGTCCTTAGAGATTTGGTGTGTGAAATCTGTACCCATTATCTTTTCAATCTTCCATCTGATCACTCCTTTCCAAGGTGACATTGTCAGGAAGTCACAGTAGGAAGTTTGAAATGAATGAAAGGCCTTGCCCCCCTTCCTGTGTCCAGGCAGGTCACCAAAAGATCCCTGGTGATCCTACCTTCTCCATCTACCTCCTCCCTTTCTCTCCATCTGTACTGCCACTGTCCCAGTTCAGGCTTTTGTCTGCTTTCCTTTGGACCATGCAGTAGCCTCCACATGGGTTTCTCTGCCTCCAGCCTTAAATGCCTTTCCTTGCTCCTTTTCTATCCTGCACACAGCTGCCAGAATGGTTTTTCGAAACCACAAATTGAATATGCCATTGCTCTGCTTAAACTCTCCAGTGGCACCCTATCACCTATAGGAGAATATCTCACCTCTTTAGGATGACCCGCAGGGCCTTAGGTGACCTGAAGCTGAGTCCCCCTATCTATCTATATCATGGCTCACCTCTCCTTGCCCTGCCTCTCATCCTATACTCTGGGGAACAAGAACTGTTCTTGTCATCTATGCTGTGGGGTATCTTCCCTCCACCACTCTCTTTACGCTCTTGTCTATGCCCAGGAGTCATCTTCCCTCGTCTCTCTTCTTGTGGCTAACTCTTACGCAAGGTTTATAGCAATTTATCTGCCACCTCTACTGTGGAGCCTCCCTGATTACTCTGATCTATGTTATGCATCCCTTTATCATTCTTTTACTTACTCATCTGTACTGAAATGATTGTCTTCAATCAGTGCTTCCCTATCAGACTGTGGACAGGTTCCTTGAGGGTAGGAGATGTAACTTAGTTGGCTCTGTATCTCTAGGTCCTAGCTCAGGTAGCCACTTACACACTATTTGTTAAATTATGCTACCTAGTAGCTGCTCACTAATTGTCAATTTCCTTTTCTATTGTCCTAATTCCTCAGAGTACTGGTTTCCCCATCTGTAAACTTGCCTTACTTAACTCCATGCATTGCTTTGAGGATCCAATGAGCTATTGACTATAAATGTGTAATATAAATTTAAAAGCATTTCCTAGTGTTATTTTTTCTATTATTGCTCCTTTCTGGCACTTCTAACTCTCCAGTCATGCCCCATCAGTAATTCTGACTGAATAAAACATTTCAGATTGTGAAGAGGAGCCCCTTGGTGAACAGAAACAAAATACCATAAATCAAACCAAAGCACAACACCAAATGAAGTAGACCCTGACTAATCTAGGCTGTTCACTCATGTTAGAGGTTGATTCAATGTTTGCCCCTTTCCTCTTCAAACCATATACGTGTCCAGCCTTGAGACAGGTGCCCCTTCTTTTGTTCCCATTTCACACTGTGGCTTTCATGTTCTTTTTTGGGGACGGCTGTAGTCTGGGCAAATGATAGTCAACATGTTAATAGTAGAGGATATTAGCACTCACTGTGTGCCAAGTGCTAATGTGAATGGATTGACTCATTTAATTCTCCCCCAAATCCTTGGAGGTGGATACTTTTCTTATCATCATTTGCAGATGAGGAGACTTTGGACTGGCTAAATCACTTGTTCAGAAGTTCCACAATTCGTAAGAGGTAGAAGTAAGTCTAGAAGCTACACACTTGACCTTCATCCTCTACTACCATTCAAAGCTATATGTCTAGTTCTCCCTCTCTGGACCATGGTCTCTTGAATGCTAGGGGCTTGGTCCAATGTACCTTTGTCCCTCTAGCCTTATAGGAAACAGTCCTCTAACATGGAAATACTCCCATTGGAAGTAGCACACTGTAAGGGAATAAGTTCTGTGGAGACAGAAGATCCAGACTAAAAATCCTGGCTTCACTGATTTAAAAGTGGGCCCCAGTTTCCATTTCTGGAAGATGGGAAGAAAAAAAAAGACCTCATACATCTGTTGGGAAGTTGAATAAGACATTATAAGGAAAAACACTTAGACAATGTCTGAGTCAGAGGGGATGTGGTGAATACCAGTTTGAGCCTCTTGGAGCTTCACTTTGCCATCAGTGAAAGTGTTTTTCTGATACGTTATCGTGTTAAAGCTTGACATAATCTTTTTGCTGTACATATGTGTGTGATTGCCTTTCCTATTTTATGAAGGAGGAAACTGAGGTACAGGGAAAAGTAGATCTGATGTCCTCAGGCGCCCCCTGATTTGAGAAGCACAGTTACTGGTTCTTCTGGAAGGTTTTGGATCGCATAGGATCTCACTGCCATTGCCAGGCCTGCTCCAAGTCAACTTGGATTACTTTCACTTTATTTGCACTGTGCAGACTCTAGTGAAATAACTGTTAATGACTCTGTTGTACCATGTTTTTTAAAAGTTCCTCAACCAAGAATGTAAGCCGTTGTGGCTAACCAGGTACAGTTAGGCTTATGACCTCAGAGGAATCTCTTTGATTTCATTTTGTTTTACTTTGGTGTTTTTATTCTAATAGTTATACCTTAAATGCCTTTGGCAGGGAGAGTACTGACCATGTCATCCAGGACTGAAAGCTATGACTGAATGGCCAGGCCTCCAGCACAGATGAGGAAGAGTTGATTCTAACCCTCAAGGAGGTACTGGACATCTGGGGGAGAACAACATGTAACCAGGATTCCAGAAGAGTTAGATAAAAATGGCTCAGGATGTACATTTGGTATGCTCCCCTGGACGGAGTTATCAGGAAGTAGATTTTGGACCTGGCCTTAAAGGACCTAGGATGATTTACCAAGAAAAGAAAGTCAGAAAAGGTGGTTTTGGTGGAAGAAAGTGTGGGCAAAGGCATCCTGCCACAAAGGTCTATGGCAGGAAATCAACTCTTTTTTTGGAATGTGGTAGAGTCAAGTCTGCATTATATCTTGAAGCTCCAAAGCAACAGGTGGGTAAATATTTCAAGCATGGCTTCCAAGCCAGGAGAAAACAGTATCCATCAGTCCTGGTCCTTCCTTTTCCTGGGGACTTATTTCTATACCTGTCATCTTAGCTCTACCAAATATTTAAAGTATGAATAATGGGGACCCATGGTAAGGAAATCAAAGTCTGATATTTCTCTTCATTGAGATTAATGATTGTAATTTTCCCTATAGTGGGGTGGGGGGAGTGCGGAGTGTTGTGTAAGAAGAATGGTTTACACCATGCAAAGTGTATGCCTCATTCAAGGCTTGTCAATTACAGCTTTGCACAGAGCTATACAGAGGAACTTGATGCAACAGAAATTACCCTTAGAAGGGCTGACTTCATGGCCAACCCAAGCGAGTCAAGTTTCTTTCTAGGATCCCAGCTGACCTGTGCCTGGCCCAGTATGGCTTCTTTAAACCACATTCTTTAGCAGCTCCTGTGCCTTGCACAGTCAACACACAATTGACAATAAACTCAGCATAAAAATAAGACCTGAGAGGCAATATAGCATAGCAGTTAAGAGCAAGGACTGTGGAGCTAGGTACACACAGGAAAAAAACAAAAACAGAAAACAAAAAACAAATGTTGGCTGGCCACCTGCTAGCTGTGTGATCTTGGGTGGGGCAGATCATTTCTCTTAGCCTCAATGGTCCTCATGTGTTGGTGAGGGTATCATGAGGCTACGTAAGGCATCTAAAACATACTGGACATTTAGTAAATATAGGACCATTTTCTCCTTTTCTCTAGATATCTACCTTACCCCACATGCAGCTCTAAGGCTCCCAAGGGTACCTGGAAAAGTTGCCTATTGCAAATGTCCTGTTCAGAAAAAGCCCTGGATAAATGGGACCCAATCTTAGGAAATCTAAGGACAAGGCATTTAGGGAAATTTAGCATTTCTCCAGCTCTAAGTGTATTCTTTTCTTAGAGACAGTGGCTACTTTCAGGTGATGGGATGCACTAAACTATGACCAGCAAGAGATGGTAACAGGATCATGGTTAAGAATGAGAGATGAACCGTGAGAGACTATGGACTCTGAGAAACAAACTGAGGGTTCTGGAGGGGAGGGAGGTGGGGGGATGGGTTAGCCCGGTGATGGGTATTAAGGAGGGCACGTACTGCATGGAGCACCGGGTGTTATACGAAAACAGTGGATCGTCCATCACATCAAAAACTAATGATGTATTGTATGGTGACTAACATAACATAAAATAAAGAAAAGAAAAAGAATGTCACCCCCAGTATAAAGCTGTGTATGTTCAAATCCCCTCCTTGTGACTCTCTAGCTCAGTGTCTGTGGGCAAGGGATTTCACCTCTCTAAGCCTCAATTTTTTCACCTGTCAAATGGAGGTAATAATGATACTTGCCTTAGGGGCTATTAGCTCATTAACATATGTGAAATTCGTAGGTTCTTGGAACAGTGCCTAGTGCACAAGAAATACTGTGTAATCATTTGTGTTCAATCTTTCCTTTTATTGATTCTTGCCCCAAGGTTTCTATTTTTGTTGTTCAAATTTTTCTGATTATAGCAGTACTTCAACATTCCCCCTTCTTGGGAGAGATAATGTCCATCTCTGTATTTCTATCCTTTTGCTCTCATCTCTGCCTATGTGCCCTGAAATGTCAGGGTAATGAAGAGAAGACAATTTGGTGTGTGTGAATATTGATCATTTGAGCTTATGATCATTGCTCCCTTCTGTGTTTGTCCTTTCCTTTGGTGTTGTGGGAACCCTGCCACGTGGATGAGAAGTTGAAAAGGAAGATGAGAGGGGAGTCCACCTTTGACAAAAGAGAAAAGCGAGGCAACCCTTAACCCCTCTGAATCTCTGCTTTCACATCCAGAAACCGAGCAGTTTCAACTAGATGGTCTCCAAGGGCTCTCTCAGCGCAAAATGTCTGACAGTAAGACAGCAGGAATTTAATTCATCTGATGGTGAAAAAGAGACTGAGAGCATGGAGAGAGATCTATTCCACATAAGCATAATGCATTTCCAAAGCAATGATGAGTTCATGTGGTTATTTGAAAAAATTATCAGACAATTTTGTATTATCCTGTTTTAGCAAAAAAAAAAAAATGCTATGTCAGTCTGAGCATGACTGTGATAATCTTCCTAACAATTAAAATCCTAAAATGCATTGTTCAAGATTCTAGCATAAATGCTATGGCTAAATACTCTTTGGATATTCAGAAGAGGGGAGATGTCTCCCATAGAAATAACAACAGTCCCCTTAATTACAGAGCATTTCATTA
Organism: Callorhinus ursinus; assembly: GCF_003265705.2. Lineage (NCBI taxonomy): Eukaryota > Metazoa > Chordata > Mammalia > Carnivora > Otariidae > Callorhinus > Callorhinus ursinus. Next base: position 8,558,389 of record NW_027397097.1, read on the forward strand.
TTTTAATTAATTTCTTCTTGTTGTCTTTTTGTCTAGGGTGCAGTTGGAAGTGCACATCATTAATTCAGAGGATCAGTCTTCTCTCATTTCTGGTAGGGGGAGTAGGGGGACCTCTCCATCCTATGATTAATAGCAGTTTTGAATAATTTCAGGTTCCATTTTGCTAACAGAAAGTAAATTGTCCTTGGCAATGACTCCAGGAATGTTTAAAAAAAATCAGTCCTTGTAAAGTGACACATGGGTGCCTACCTTCCGGTCATATCACTGTTAGAGATAGCAATTTCCCAATACCTAGCCATTGCAGGTCAAGTTGGTTTAAGGTCACCTTCCCTGATAAACCATGCCAGCAAAGCATTTGGGGGGGGGTAGATAAAAGATTTAAGGGACCTTATATGTTTTCTGATGTGATAACCCAGGTATTTCCAGCATAATGAAACCATGATGTTGGAGGAAGGACACTTGGACTCCAATTCAGATTTTATTAATGACTTGCTGTGAGACTTCTTGCCAGGCACTTAACCTCTCTGAATCAACTGAAAAAAATGGGAAGAAACAAGGTTTCCCCTTTTCTCTGCCCAGGCTTGTTTGGACTATCACGAGACAATGATGTGAAAGTACTTTTTAAATTCTAAACTTTTAGAATGGTAATTAAAAGGTAGTGATTAGCAGTCAACATAATATTGCTTAAAAAGGGGTGTCCAGTAGTGACTCTCTGAAATAATAAGAATTTAATGTGGCTCTGTAAAGTCTTCTAAAAATTAAAGGTGATTGGCAGAGTGAAAAATAGTGATTACATGTTGATCAATCAATCAAAAGGTAGTTATAAAGCCCCGACTGTGTGCGACTGGCCTATTTTTGCTGGGTTCTGTGGGGAAATGCACAATAGGAATGCAATTTGCCCTGCCTCTTCCTAGGGCTTTTGTGAGGGTTATATGACCTCATATACAACAACCCTTTCTCCCCCCTCCCTCCATCTACCCCTCTCTCCCTCTAACCAAGCTTCATTCCCAAGTGGAATAAGGGGGTGGAAAGTGCCTGGGGGACTATTTTAGACATAATGGTTAGGAAAGGCTTTCTGGAGGAGGTGCCAAGAGCAGAGACTCAGATGGAGGCAGTAAGCCAGAGACGTATGTGAAGACTGTTCTGTACAGAGAAAACAGCAGGGCAGAGCCTGTGGAGGACAGAGAGCTGGGAGTGTCATCATCTGATGAGGGTTCAGAGGGGTCACTGGCTGCTAGATGGAGAGCAGACCATGGGGTGACCAGAGAGGGGGACCAGGCAGACCAGAGAGGGGCTCTTGGCCTGGGAGAAGATGGAGTTGATGGTGGCTCCAGGGAGGCCAGCAGTGATGGGGGAGGTGAGAGGGGCATGCACTGTCGGGAAGGACCAAAAAGACTTGCTGATGGAGGATGTGGGGAATGAGAAAGAGCCATCAAGGAGGGCCCCAGTGTTTTTGACCTGAGCCCCAGTGCCAGGAGAGTTTCCATAGGGCCACATATAGGAGATGAGGGAGGAGCAAGTTCGTGGTCAGGGAGTAGGAATCGCAGGCACAATTTTGAGACATTAGAAGAGAGATGGCATATTCACCAATTCATCTGAGTCAGGAGTGAGATGGGGGCTAGAGGCACTGCATTCATCCAAGCGTTCACTGGACACTTGCAATGTGCCCTTCAGGCAGAGGTTTTTATCTCATCTCATTCTTATCCTTTAACACTTGCTTGGTGCAGTACAATGCCTTGTACTGGCAGATAAGAGCCCAATACAGGCTTCCCTTGGCCTGCCTACCTCAGCGTTGAGATTGTAGAGACCAGAGGAGAGATGTACTGTGAATTCCCCCTTGGCCACTCTGCTGCTGCCTGGAGCCCTCAGGAGTACTGAGCTCTTTGACAGTCCCGACTTTATCTGCATCAGAAGGAAATATGGATTATCCTGTTTATTCTGGTTTCTAATCATAACCTCCAAACTCAACTCAAGTACGGAGTTACAGATTGCACACCAGGAGTCCCCATCACTCTCCCCCTGGTTTCCAGGCGTCTCGCTGGGAGTACAATGTGTTTTGCCTGAAGCTGTGGCCACGTGTCGAGAGCTCACATTTGGGGCAAATTAAGAAGTTGTGGCAGACAACTGCTGCTGGTTCATTAGCTGACTGGAATCTGTCACTGGTCATTCCTCCAGACAGAGAAATAAGGCTGCTGTAGAGTTGTGGAGAATATTAGCTAGCTGAGCACCTATCCAGATGGGAGAGAACACATTGGCTGCTTCTGGAAAACACAGCAGCCCAGGCAGAGGAGGGAGCCCCGACTGAAGTCAGGTGGCTTTGGCTCTCATCTGGCCACAAGTTCTTTCATGCCATGTTACCTTGGGTCAGTCACTTTACCTGTTTCCTTGTCTATTCATGAATAGGTTGACTTGTGGGATGTCTAAGGGTCCTTTCAGCTCTAAAATGCAGGGAGATTCAGGCAGACTCAGCAGCAGAGTTAGAGGTAACTGTGCCATTGTACTTCCTCTGCTGCCTCCCCTTTGTCTCACTTCCTAAGTGTTGGGGGTCCCCAGGTTGAGTCTTCTGCTTCCTTCTCTTCTCTCTGTGCATTCTTGTGATGGGTGTGCCCTCCTGTGCCAAGGCATGACCTACACTGCCCATGTGCTGATGATCCAGTGGCTCTAGTTCTAAAGCCAACATCATGCTGTCTTACCTTCATCCAGCGGTCCACAGACCCCTTAATATCAAAATGCTTAAAACTGAACTCATCACCTTCCCTTCCAGAACTTTCTATATCTCTTCAGTTTGGTGTCTTCACTAATGACACTTAGTCTTCCAAGTGAGAAACTGGAGGCCCTCCTAGGTCTGTACCTCTTATCTAATTAGGCACTAAGCCCTGTCAGCTCTATTTTGTTGCTATCTATTCTATCCATCCCAGAGGCCCCATCTTCCTTGCCAGTGTCCTGGTTTAGCCTGACACCATCTGCCTCTCTTCCCAGCCTCTGGCTGCCTTGCACGGTGTTCTTCTATTGCCAAGCCTGACTTGTTAATTTCTTGCTTGAAACCTCCAATGACTTCCTACTGCCTGGTGAAAAAAAAAAAATCTGCACCTTGGGTAATTGATCAATGTTTATTCAAAGAATCAATGTCTACTCAGAAAATGAAAGTTCATTTTTAAACATAGAGGTAGTTACTTTCATTGTACTGGGCTTAAAGCTTTTTTCCATTATCTTATCTAATCTTCATAGCAACCCCGTGTAGAAGACATGGTTACCCCACTCTATAGATGAAAATTGAGACTTAAAGAGGTTAAGTAACTTGGTTGAAGAGCCCTGCTAGTACATGGTGGGCGTGGGAGTGAAATCTAGGAGGAGTGTGTCCTTCAGTGAAGATATGTCCTTTATCTGTGTCCTGCTGCAGCATGCAAGAGCCTTCACAACTGCTCTCAGTGTAGTCCTCCCATCTCCCACTGTTCTCCTCACCTCCTCCCAACACATACCATTTGTCTACTTTCATTAGAGTACCTATACAACTCAAATTCACCAAAGACTTTCATATCTGAATGCCTTTGCCTTTGCTATTCTCTGTGGTCGGGATGCTTTTTCCATCCAACAAATGTCTACTTCTCTTGGAGGCCCCATTCTAAGAGCTTCTCTGTAAAAACTCTTCTCTACAGAGGCAGAATCCATTATACTGTCTGTTCTGTCAAAGCACTACACTTTGCCTTCTTCCATAACATCTACCATGCTGTGATTTGAATGGCAGCTCACTATGAATGTGTCGGAAGATTCTGAGTTCTTTGATGACAAAGACTATATCTTTTTCCTCTTTGTAGCACTTTGTATCAGTCCTCAATGTCTAGGTGAGTGCCTGATGTGTAGGAACAGCTCAATAAATGGCTACTGAATTGAATCGAGCCCAACCCCAAATATTGTGATAGCACTAGATGGCATCACTGGTAATGGCAGCATTAAGAAGAATAGTAATGCAATTCAGGTTATCATACTCTATAGTTGTAGCATCCATTGACTGTGCATCCTGCCCTTTGCTGTGAATTTTGGAGGAAACTGAGGATGAAAATCATACAGTTATCATATTGACTAACATTAACTGAACATTTACTATGTTGCTAGCTGTGCCTTATGTGTAGTTTCTCATTTAATCTCTATGCTGAGCCTATGAGTTACAAATTGTTTTATTCCTATTTATAAGTGAGTAGGAGTATCTAATCTTATGGAGAAGACAGAATTAATACACTGAAATATAAGTGATCTTGTATATTCTAATACTACATGATACCACAGGAGAATGCACTGGACTAGAGATCCAGGACCTGTTCAATTTCAGTGTGACTTTGAGACCTCAGTTTTTATCATCTGTAAAACTGATAGAGGGTCAGACAGGGGTAATTGTCATGGGTCATAATTCTCAAAAAGACTTGTGGCTTTCCATCACTACCACCTCTAATGTTTGCTATGAGTTTTGAACTTTCAAAATAGTCATTACCTTGTGTTCTAGATTGAATATTGTTGTCCCAATTCACGTCTATTTAAAACCTATGAAACTGACCTGATTTGGAAATAAGGTCTTTGCAGGTGTAATTTTCTTAAGATGAGGCCATATTGGATTAGGATGGGCCCTCCTCCAATGATTGGTATCTTATAAGAAGATGGAAATTCGGACACAGAGCGACACAGCCAGGGGAATACCATGTGAAGATGAAGGTAGAGATTGGAGTGATTCAACAACTACAAGCTATGGAACACCAAAGACTGCTGGCAACTACCAGAGGCTAGGACAGAGGCATGGAAAAGATTCCCCTCCTGGAGCCTCCAAACAAACACCCACCCTGCCAACACCTTGATTTCAGATTTCTAGCTTCCAGAGCCAGAAGAGAACACAGATCTGTTGTTTTAAGCCACCCAGTTTGTAGCACTTTGGAGGAGGAGGAGGAGGATTTTTATGATAATGGTTATAATACTAATGATAATCTATAGACATAGAATCAAATATCTTTCTGTGGAAGTGTTACTGCATAACCTTAAAATACCTGAGTGCATTTTGACCAGTTTCTTTGGGGTGGTCTGGCTTAAAATATAAGATCATACGCTTGACATGCATTTCGCTTGACTGACTTTGAAGATTTCTCAAAAAAAAAATAGCTGCTTTCCAGGAAAACCCCACATAACCACTGCTTGGGAAAGGTATGCCATACTTCTCAAGGCACCTTGGGCAGAGAAAACAAACAGTGGTTTATAAATCAGGGCCAAACAAAAATGCCCAAGGCCCGAAGCTAGACCTGTAGCCTCTGATTCGTGAAGGAGTCACTTCTTACAGGGCAACTCTATATCCCTGTTTTCCAGGTAAGCAGCAGCAGGGAGTAAATCATTTCAGTGTGGTTAATGATTCTTCAGCCTAAGTAACCCTGGGAAGGCCAGCTAGTACTGCAGAACCAACACTTCGAGATTACTTACTGTGTGCGATATACTTTGTAAAGCACATTACATTATCTCATTTAATGCTGAGGAACACAATCACCCAAATCCTACAGAGGAGGTTTAGAAAATCCAAGCATCTTTCCCCAGGACACAGGATTTGAACCTGGGACTTCGATTTTGGAAACTGAGTTCTTGACTAGAACACTACCCTTGGTGAATTCTTCACATTTTTTTTTCTGACCAGAGAGAAGTGCCAAAGGTAGTTGATGGGCTTCTTCATTAAAGGCCTGATCAACTGTCCTGTCCATACATACATCCCCCGTCCAGAGTGAATGAAGTTTCTTCTATAAAGTTCAAAGAATTTTGTTCTGGCAAGTTCAAAGTATGTGATCTCCCTTCTTTGTTAGCACACCTTTCATTCTGGACTGCATTCTTGTGGTTTTATACATAATCAGAATGCCAGTTGAGGTTCTCTATCCTTTGACACTCAAAGTTGACTTGAACCCCATCCATGGGCAGCGGGAGCCTCCAATCCTTTCCATCTTTCTGATGATTTTGAGTGTGCATGTGTGTGAGAGAGAAACTGAAAGACACTGAGACAGAGAGCAAGAGACAAAGAGAACATGAATATAGTTTTCTTAGTCCCTTCTGCATCCAAGGTTCAGTTTCTGCTTCATTAATGGATCATCTTACCATTCCTTTGGCCTGGCTTGGTTCTATAGTACTGCAGATGGTGGACAGAACTCTTCCCCTTGTTTTTCCTTTAACCCATTGCTCACAGGTGTTAGCTGATACAGCCAGCTTGCAGGTTAAAGGTAACAAAGGGGTTTATTCAGCTGGGTTTCTCTCTTCCCTTCCCTTTAGGCTTTTCTGCTTTTCCAGTTTTCCTCTCTACTCATTCTCCCCCACCTTCACCCCAGCCCGAGGTCTACTTTGCTATGTCCAAAGATTCAGTGATATGTTCTGCTAAACAATGGGTCCTTTACTCTAGGCCTATTATTTAGCAGAAATAAAAAAACTGGCAGGGACTTTGGAATTTGGGTTCATGCCTCCCCTGCCTATCTCGGTGAGGGCAAGGGAGCAATTTAAGAATGAGATAATCCGGATATAAATTTAATTATGTCCCATCCTCTTAGAAAGCAAAAGTGGTTACTGTTAATTTATGCTGTAAATTGCAGTGATTTTTTTCCCCCTCCTCTTGGTCACTTGTCTGTTTCCTCTGCAAGACCACATGCTTCCTCGGGGGAAGGGACTGGGTGGTACCATACCCGGGTCTCTCTGAGGACCCACCATAGTGTCTGCCGTAGCATAAGGGCCCAGAGGGAGCTGGTGGATGGGCTTTGCTTCTCTAGGTAGTCCCTTTCTGGGGAGGTCACCTTCAGAGAATGCAATTTCTTGCTTTGGGCTTTTACATAAAAAGGGCAAAAGAATGTAATAACCGAGAGAGTTTTAAATGGTGGGATATTTTAGGGAATATTCCCAGGATTACTAGCGCAGATTCCTCTTATCTCTGCCATTACAGGCCCTGGCATCCTGGCTCCTTTGTTGGAAGCACTGCTTGGTCAGGGTGCCCTATTTGGATCAGTGGGGATTCTTCACCAGGTAAGAGAACTCATTCCCTACAACCCCAGGCGGGCCTGAGTTAGGTACAGGAGGGCCAGGGCAAGCAGTTCCCATGCTAGGAGGTCTCCATGTTAAGTGTCCAACTAATTAACACTACTCAGGGGAGGGGATATCCCTTTGATTGATCACAACTTACAGAGAATTCAGAGACTCAAAAAGCAGCCCCTGCACTTATTTAGTACCTACTACACACTAGGTATCTCTACTGAGCTTTTCTCTTTACCTCAAAATTTAAAAAAAAAAAATGGCTTTGTGAGGCAATTACGCATAAATTCTTTGCCTTTGAAAAACCTGTTTGGGAAGTTTTGTTTAGTATGGTCAGGGAAACAAAACTAACCAAGTTTAGAAGCTTGCCGTAGAAGAAATTCTAAGGCACTCAAGGTATTCAATTCTAAGGCACACTCTAAATCTAGGGCTTCAAGAATAAGAATTTCTGGGGTAGTCTCCAGCTTCTTTGTGTCTGTGGAGTTTTTTCCTTTATTAATGTACATATAGTAGTAGTGAGTCTTCGGTGACATTTTAGATTTGATAAATACAGTATGTGGAATTTGATTTTTATCGATTATTTTATTATTTAAGTAAATAATGTTTTGTCCTTTTTGGTTGTTATTTCTGCTCTCCTAATTCTTCATTGTTTCTGAGTCCTTTTTCATAGGGGGAGAAAATAAAGGTGATATAGTTGGGCTGCAGTATCTTTTGACTTGCAGCAGTGGGCTCGGATGGAAAAAAAAAAAAATGGAAGGGTTCTGCCCCAGGCCAGGGTCCATGTACAGCGAGTCTGGGCCATCCCTCCTCATTCCGTGCCTGTGTCAGACATCACGCATTGATCACCACACTCTTTCCTGTTGAGCTCAGATAAGGGCTCACAATCCTTCTCACTATAGCCTGTGGGGCAGTCACTATCAATTACCTGGGCTTGGCATTCACGATAAACCTGTCTGACATCACAAGCCTTCTAGATCCTATTCCTGGGTCAAGCCAAACCATGCCAAAGCCAAAGGGCTTTGTATTTGTATCCTACTTTCCTTGCATTTGGCAGCTATGCTTTAGGTTTTTATTGAGAAATGATACAAAAATTGCCTTATGAAACTGTTTTCTGAATTTCTGCAAGGAAGTTGTTAAAGTTATTATTCACTACATCATTTGGTACACCTCATAAGGATTTTTTTTTTAAAACATATCAACTGCTGTTGTTAATACTCAATACTTTCTATCCTTGAGAAACAGCTCTCTTTCTTCCTCTGGTGATTAACTAACTGGGTCTTCCTTTTGGTTTTGTCCGCCATGAAGCTCAGAGCCAGATGTGAGAGATCTTTATAGATTTGCTTAGCGTTTATATTTGTGTTCTTTTTCTAGCTCCAATTTTTGACAGGCTTCATATGTTGTATGAATTCCTCTTTTATATTTCATCACATACTCTGCTTTCACTGTATTATATCTATTCTTATTGTATGGCTTCTTAATGGCCATGGTGAAGTAAAAAGTGTTAAATTGGGTGGTCAGTCTATCAGGCCCAGAAGAGCTGAGGCAAAGGGAGAAAGATATGGCCAAAGGTTTCATGTAGGTGAATAGGCAAGCTCACAATACGACTGAAATGGTAGCCCTTCAGACCCAGGTGGCTGTGGTGGGCAGCTTCTACAATGGCACTCACTGATCCTTGCCTTCTGGTCTGCAGCCCCCTGTGTAATCCCCTCTCCTTTACTGCAGTCTGTGAGAGACCCTGAGCCAGAGGACCCAGTTAAGCCAGTAAACTTTGTTGCTTCAAGGCATTAAGTTTTGAGGTCATGTTTTTCTTCTTGTTTTATTTTGGGGTTTTGTGCAGTAGTAGATAACTAAAATGGTAACACATCAGAGCTTATGCAAGCCTCTCATTTGATTCATATGTCAACACTAACAGCTAAGTGTTATTGTCACTCCCGGTGCATAGAGAAGCTTAGAAAGGAGCAATGCCATTGTTAAGTTCATCCAGACAACAGCAGAGAACTTCAGATCAGGTTGTCTGATTCCAAGTCCAGTGCGTTTTGCTTTATGACAATGGGTTCTTAACTCAGGGTAGATAGGAGCTCTGTCATATGGCAACGGACTCGCTAAATTGATGGAACTTGACAACTTTCATCTGTGTTCTTGTGCTGTGGATACAAGAACATATTCTTTTTAAAGTCTGGAATCTCTGTTGTTCGCTGGAGTTTTAGTCTTCATATACAAAGTAGGTTGCACAGTGAATATATTCAGTAATTATAATCTTACAACAAACATCTATTGAGAATTTGTGTGTCATTTATTTTTACACGTGTTATCTCATTGAATTTATGCCATTGGAGCCTCCGGCTACCCATTGAGGTAGCTTACAGAAAAGGAAGGCTGGGTCTTGGAGAGGTTGAAAGACTTGCCTTCCAAAGCCACAGAGACAGGTTTTATACCCTGCTCCGTCCAATGCTAAAGCCCAAGGTTTGATTGGATTCCCTTTCTGTAGCCAGATTAATTCCAGAAAACTAGCAAGTGTGAAAGCAGGGGAAGTTTCCTTCTGAAGTTTTCTCTTTTTGTCAGCAGAAATAATGTCTTCCTGAAGAACCCTAAAACTCTAAAGAACAAATTCAAACACGTACTTATACCACTGTTCAAGTTTAGGACTCAGCAGCCACAAAATCCCCATTGTATTCAAGGACATCTTCTTGTCCCCAAAGGAAAAAGAATAAAGACATTTTGAAATTGGTATCAGCTTCATCTTTAACAGACTCTTCTCAAGGACTTTCACATGTAAACAAGATCGTTAAACACTTAATTTGACATTTATTACCTTTAAATATTCATAAGCTACTGAGTACTGGGAAACACCTACTGCACTGTTCAAGCCTGACTGAGCCTCTCAAAATATGATGTGCACGTGAATTACTTTCAGGAACCACCAGGAAACCTCACGGTGCGGCTTTCTCCTCTGAAACTTTAATGGCACTCACTAAGTTTATAAATTGTCTTGTTTGCAAACAAGGTAGTAAACCCAACAAAGCAACCCGTGTCTCATTACACGTGTGAGTTAAATTCTGCTTTCTTGGAAGGAGTTAACAGAAAGGCATGGGTATTTTATCTTGATTTTTTTCTCCCGGCCTTTTCCCTTCCCATTGGTTAAGCCACCAAACTCTGAAAGGACCGAAGGCTGGTTCCTTTTCAGTGCTGATAATTGTGACCGACATTCAGCATCTGTTCTAGGATGTGAGATGGGAAACTGGCTTTGCCTGACAGCAAGGAGAAGGAAAATGCATTTTTTTTTTTTTTTTTTGTACACTGCGAACACTGTCCTATGTAGATGGGGAAAGAAACCTTATACATTGATGCACTGGTGAAACTCTGGCTATGCATTGCTTTTTTTCTCTCTGATACTGAAGTGGAAAATATTACTTGGGTGTGCAGAGCAGTTAGAATCTGCCTAAGGTTGTGGAGATGGTAGGGATGGGGCAGGTGAGAGAAAGGTCTAATTTCACTCTTTATAACTCCTTAGGGCAAAGTCTCATAATATTGTTGATGCTTCCGCGTTGATACTAATCATAGTAATAATCATCATGCCCATTTTATAGGTAAGGAAACTGAGTCTCAGGGAGTTTCAATGATTAGTTCAAGGTTGTATAGCTGGGAATCAGATTTTTTATTCATTTGACAGAGAGAGAAAGACAGTGAGAGAAAGAACAGAAGCAGGGGGAGTGGGAGAGGGAAAAGCAGGCTTCCTGCAGGGAGCCCCATGCGGGGCTCGATCCCAGGACCCTGGGACCATGACCCACTAAGCCGAAGGCAGACGCTTAATGACTGAGCCACCCAAGCGCCCCCATAGCTGGGAATCAAACTCAACTCTTCTCACCCTAAGTTTAGGACTCTTTCCACTATAAATACCTAATTTTAAAAGTTTTGCCCCTGTCTTTTGGGATTTCCGAGCACCCTGTGAAAGAACTAGAGATTCAGAGCATGAATCAGAGAAGACCAAGGGGAGATATGCTGTCTTCAAGTAGATGGTCAAATGTAGAAGGAATTAGTCCTGTTATGTGTGGTTGGAGATAACAGAATTAGATCAATTAGTAGAAATCCCAGGAAGCAGATAAAAAGAAGAATTCTCTAACCAGAAACACTATCCAACAGTAAAATAGGTAAGTGTTAGGCAGTGAGCTTCTTGTTCTGAAAATGTTCCAACAGAGTCTGTCGGGTCATTTGATTGCGATGCTATGCTTGGGATACCTGTGTTGGGTAAGGAGTCAAACTAGAAGGAGCTCAGATTCGCTGGCATACTGGGTTGCTGAGTACAGAGGCCTCTGTTACAGCCCCACCTGATGCTTGATGAAGTGCACTAATGTAAAACTAATATAAAGACATTAGGGGCACCTGGGTGGCTCAGTTGTTAAGCGTCTGCCTTCGGCTCAGGTCACGATCCCAGGGTCCTGGGATCAAGCCCCGCTTTGGGCTCCTTGCTCAGGTGGGAAGCCTGCTTCTCCCTCTCCCACTCCCCGTTATGTTCCCTCTCTTGCTGCCAAATAAATAAATAAATAAAATCTTTAAAAAAATAAACAACAACAAAAAAGTTAGGATTTCACAGGGGTGCTACAGGGTCCTACAAATGCTTGATTTGAATTTGAATTTTAAAAATCCTATTTTTTTCTGGGGCTCTTGGGTGGCTGAGTCTGTTAAGCATCTGACTCTTGATTTCGGCTCAGGTCATGATTTCAGGTTCATTAGATCGAGCCCCATGTCAGGTCCATGCTCAGTGGGGAGTCTGCTCGAGATTTCCTCCCTCTCCTTCTCTCTCTGCCCTTCATACTACTATTTCTAAAATAAATAAGTAAAATCTTTTAGGGGCACCTGGGTGGCTCAGTGAGTTAAGTGTCTATCTTCAGCTCAGGCTGTGATCCTGGGATCCTGGGATCAAGCCCCACATTGGGCTCCCTGCTCAGCAGGGAATCTGCTTCTCCCTCTCCCTCTGACCTCCTCCTAGCTCATGCTCTCTCTCTCAAATCAATCAATCAATCAATCAATCAAATCTTTAAAAAATAAAATCTTTTTTAAAAATCTTATTTTTTTCCTAATGAAACAAGAAAAAAAAACTCTTGAAATAGAACCTAAACATACGGAAATTTGGTAAATGATTAAAGGTGGCATTTGAAAAAAACAGTTTTCAATACATATTTTGGGACAAATGGCTATCTAGTAAGACAAAAAACATAAAGCTGGATCCCCTTCCTTATTCCTTACATGAAAATAAATTCCAGGTTAATAATAAATTTATACCTTAAAAATAAATATTAGAAAATATATGTGAAGATAAATACACATAAACACACTAATGCATATACATAACACATATGGTAGGTGAAGGACTGGTTTCCTTAGTCTACACAGAGTTTTTTAGTGCATAGTTTGAAGTTCTTACATATATGTTGTTGATTAGGAAAGCTGTAGCTCTATATGTCTTGGTTGTTAAAAGTCAGGTTTAAAATTTATGTGGAACAGGGGCGCCTGGGTGGCTCAGTTGGTTAAGCATCTGCCTTTGGCTCAGGTCACGGTCCCAGGGTCCTGGGATCGGGCCCCACATCGGGCTCCCTGCTCCGCAGGAAGCCTGCTTCTCCCTCTCCCACTCCCCCTGCTTATGTTCCTTCTCTCGCTGTCTCTCTCTCTGTCAAATAAATAAATAAAATATTAAAATAAAATAAAATAAAATTTATGTGGAACCACAAAAGACCCTGAGTGGCCAAAGTGATCTTAACAAAGAACAAAGCTGGAGGTATCACAATCCCAGATTTGAAGATATACTACAAAGTGATAGTAATCAAAACAGCATATCCTAGGGGCACATGGGTGGCCTAGTCAGTTAAAAGGCTGACTCTTGATTTTGGTTCAGGTCATGATCTCGGGGTTGTGAGATTAAGCCCTGCGTTGGGCTCTGTATGCAGAACAGAGTTTGCTTCAGACTCTCCCTCTGCCCCTCCCCCTGCTCATGCTCACTCTCTCTCTCTCTCTCAAGTAAATAAATAAATATTAGAACAAACAAACAGTATGCTACTGGCACAAACACAGAAACAGAGATCAAGAGAACAGGATAGAGAGCCCAGAAATAAACTGACACCTATATGGTCAATTAATCTATGACAAAGGAGCAAGAATATATGATGGGGAGAGGTGTTGGGACAACTAGACAACTACATGCAAAGGAACAAAACCGGACCATTTGTTTATACCCTACATGAAAGTAAACTCAAAATGGGTTAAAGATCTAAAAGTAGGACCTGAAACCATAAAACTCTTAAAAGAAAACAATGGCAGTAATCTCTTGGACATCAGTCTCAGCAACATTTTTCTGGATATGTCTCCTCAGGCAAGGAAAACAAAAGCAAAAATAAACTATTGGGAGCAACCAAACTAAAAAGCTTTTACCTAGTGAAGGAAACCATCAACAAAATGAAAAGGCAATCTATTGAATGGGAGAAAATATTTACAAAAGACATATCTGATAAGGGATTAATATCCAAAACATATAAAGAACTCATACAACTCAACACCAAAAGACTGAATAATCCAATTAAAAATAGGCAGAGGATCCAAATAGACATTTTCCCAAAGAAGACATACAAATGGCCAGCAGATATATAAAAAGATGCTCAGCATCACTAATCATCAGGGAAATGCAAATAAAAACCTCAATGAGATACCACTTCACACGTGTCAAAACAGCTAGTACCAAAAACATAAGAAATAACAAGTGTTGATGAGGATGTGGAGAAAACGGAATCCTTGTGCACTGCTGGTGGGAATGTAGCCACTGTGGAAAACAGGATGAAGATGTCTCAAAAGATTAAAAATAGAAATACCATACAAGCCAGTAATTCTACTACTGGGTATTTACCCAAAGAAAATATAAATACTAGTTCAAAAAGACACATGCACCCCTATGTTTATTGCAGCATTATTTACAACAGCCAAGGCATGGAAACAACTCAGAGGCCCATTAGTAGATGAACGGATTAAGAAGTGATACACACACACACACACACACACACACACACACACACACACACACAATGGAATAATATTCGTCCATAAAAATGAATGAAATCTTTCCATTTGCAATAACATGGATGGACCAACAAGGTATTATGCCAAGTGAAATAAGTCAGACAGAGAAAGACAAATACCATATGACTTCATTTATATATGGAGTCTAAAAAACTAAATAAACGAATAAACAAAGAAACAAAAACTGACTCATAAATATAGAGAACAAACTGGTGGTTGCAGTCTTTGATTATCATTGATTTTCCTTTTCTCTTTTTGCCTTCACAGTTAGGATGCTCAGAACTATGATATTTTCAACTGAAATAGTGCCCATAGCTTAAGTTTTCTAGGATAATCATTTCTCTTCTCTCCCCAACACTATTTGAATTCTTTCTTTAAAGGATATTTGTTTTTCTATTATCTCTAGATTTATTGCCTTTTTTTAGAGGAAGGGGGTATATTCATTTAACAAATATTTAATTTAACAAATATTTATTGCATATTTTTTATATTTTAAGTACATTTTTAGGAGCAGGGACATTAGATAACAAAGCAAAGTCTCTGGCCTCAGGGAGTTTACATTTTAATAGGTTGAAATAGACAATAAGCAAATAAATGTATAATATATCAGGAAGTAAGAGCTATAAAGCATGAAGTAAAGTAAGTGGGCAGAGGGTGTGGGTTGGAGGAAGGGTCTCATTTTAGGTCACAGATGCCTCTCTGAAAAAATAAGATTGGAACACAGACTTGAATAAAGACAGGGAGCAAGAAGCAGTGACATCTGAAGAAAGAGCCTTCTAGTCTGAGAAAGCAGCAAGGGGGAGGAGGTCTGAGCAGATCTGAAGAATTCAAAGAGAATCCAGAGGACAGTGGTTGCTGGAAAAGACTGAGTGAGGGGCAGAGTAATGGGAAATGAGGTTAGAGAGGTAACATGGAGCCTCGGACACTGTATGTACACATTTAAAAAGTGAGAATAACACATGTGATTGCATTTTCTCCCCATGCCAGTGGAAATGACTTGAATGCCAACTGTATTCCCTCACACACTTGGTCCCTTTTGCTGCCCAGTCACTTCTGTGGACACTGTTGACTAGGGCAGGGCCAGAGTCTTTCTAAAGAGCTCAAAAACCACAGCAATCTTACTATTCCTTAGGTTTTCAGTCCCACTTTCTACAGATGCTTATGTCTTCAGCCTTCTAGAGAAGACATTTTGGTTTCCAAGTTAGTCCTGGTCAAGAGCTGATCCAGAAGTGGAGATTAATCTTGACACTTCAAGCCTCACATCTTGGATGCCAAAATGATGATGATGGCAGTGACAACAGCAGTAGCTACCATTTATCAAGCACTTCCTCTGTGGAAATCCTAACAATCTCACAGGACAGCTAATATTCTCAATCTGTAAATGACAGAACTGAAGCTAGGAGATGACACATATATCACCCTAGGCCTTACATCCTGGAAGTGGTAGGTAGGTGTTTGAACTCAGGTCTATCTGACTCCAAGGAATGAGTTCTTTCCACTAAAGGATGCTTCTGAGTAGGAAATCCAGGCTCCTGTGGGGTCACTAAAAAGCAGCTTACCCCACATGCATGCCCTTTTTGACCTCAGCTTAAGGACAGAGCCTCTTTTCTGGTGCCTGATCAATGCTCTAGCTACTTGTTAGAAGTCACCTTGCTAGTGTTTTCCAGAATCTTGTCCAGGGAGATGGACCCTGTCCATCATTACCTGAGAAACCATGGAAACAAGTCTTCTCTAAATGTTATGGACAGCTGTCACTTTCTGAACCTTGGACATCACTACTGATAGGCATTTTGGCTGTTGCACTTCAACCACCATGAATCAGGCCCAGTTTGTCTCATTTTTTTTAAACCTACATATTTTAAACTTATGGTTATTTGCTTTAGGGGCCGGTCATTTGGCTAGTGATTTCCTTTAGCCTGAGTTCCAGACAGACCCTGCCTGGTTTACACTCCTCTCTGAGAGTCCCCTGGGTTATGATACTTTCTGTGATGTAAGAACATATTCTACAAATGCAGAACTATTTTGAGCATTTTTGCCAAGATTTTATCCCTTATGTGCTTGCTTTTTTGGGATGCATTCCAAAACAAAATATGTATATATATATTGCAGTATAATTTCTGGGGAGGTAGATTACTGTATTTGAAACTTGATATTTCAAGGGCAGATGAAAGTTTTTTCAGGAATTAAGAAAACACTCCATCACTTATTTCTTTGGCAGAGGATCTACATTTGTTTCCCTTGAAATCCTCAGAAATTAAGACCATACTGTATTCATTTTTAAATTACAGAAAATGAGCCAAAAAAGAAGTGAATAGAAGAAAAGAAAGACACATTTTGCTGAAAGCAGAGTTCTCTTAAACTGCTTGGTCACATAGATTCATTTATTTGTTTAAAGAAGGAATTGGCAAACTTTATTTGAAAAGGGCCAGATAGTAAATATTTTAGGCTTTGTGGCCGTACAATTTCTCATAACTACTCTGTTGTAACATGAAAGCAGCCATAGACACTAATAATAACTGAATGGGTGTCACTGTGTCCCAGTAAAACTTTATTTCCCAAACTTTATTATTTTAAACCAGAATTCGCTGACTTCTGTTCTAATAAAAGAATGCCTACTATGTGTCAGCTTATGCCAGAAATAAAATAGAAACAAAGATAATCAGAACTGGAAGGACTCTTTCATATTATCTATTTCAAATCCTTCCTTTTATCTATGAGGATTTGTTGATTACTCAAGGTGACACAGCTTGTTAACAGCAGCATCATTTATTAACTATCTACCATGACAAAGATTGCTGTTGTCCCTAATATCCATTTTCCCCATGTTCTTTGATAATGGAAGCCCAGACTTCTATCTGGATTCATGGCCACTAGAATTAAGACTATATTTCTCAGAGGTGCTGGGTGGCTCAGTTGGTTGAGCCTCTGACTCTTGATTTTGGCTCAGGTCCTAATCTCAGGGGACTTGAGGCTCTGCCCTCAGCACGGAGTCTGCTCATCCCTCTCCCTCATCCCCAAATAAACAAATAAATAAAATCTTAAAAAAAAAAAGAGACTATATTTCCCAGCTTCCCTTCCCTTTGGCCGTGTAATTAAGTTCCACTCAATGTTTGTGTGCTACTTAGAGCAAGTGTCCTTAAAGAAAAGCCCAGGGTCATTTTTCTTCCCTTTCTCTTTTCTACTGGCTGGAACATGAATATGATGGCTAAAGCTTGAACAATCATCTTGCACCACAGTGAAATCACTGCACTGAGAAGGGTGACACAATCAGACACAAAGCGCTCAGGTGCCTGATGTTATGGAACACTGCATCTGGACTGAGTTATGGCCAGATTTCTTCTATTTTGGCACATCGAACACGTCATTCCATTGCCTTCTGGTTTAGATTGCATCCAATGATAAGTCTGTAGTCACTCTCATCTTTGGTCTTTTATGTAATGTATCATTTTCCTTCACTGGTTTTAAGATTTCCTTTTTATTTTGGATTTTTAGCATTTTGATTATTATGTGCATTGTGATTTTCTTTCTGTTTATACTTTTTGAAGTGTATAAAACTTGAAAAATATTAAGCCATTAGAACCTCAATTTTTTTTTTTTTTTTTTTGTCTCCCACTCCTCTCCTGGTTTCTGGAATTTTAATTGCATGTATGTTAAATTGCTTTATATTGTACTACAGATCACTAAGCCTCCATCTTACTTTTCCAGTTTTTTTTTTTTTTTTTCTCTATGATTCTGTTTGGATAGTTTCTATAGTCTTGTCTTCAAGGTCACTGATTGCTTTTTTCTGCTGAATCTAATTGGCTGGTAGACCTATCTAGTAAATGTTCATTTAAGATATTGTAGTTTTTAGCTCTGGAAGTTTTAGTTGTCCTTTTTAAAAGTTTCCATTTCTCTCTTCATTATGTTCATATTTTCCCTGAAATCCTCAAACATATTTGTAATAGTTTTTTTTTTTAAAGTCATTCTCTGCTAATTCCAAAATATTTGTAAATTCTGTATCTCTTTCTATTGACTGATTTCCCTACCCCCCTACTTACGGGTCACATTTTCCTTCTTGTTCACATGTCTAGTAATTTTTATTGAATGCTGGATATTATGCATACTATATTTTAAAATGTTTAGATTTTTGTTATCTTCTTTTAAAGGGTATTGAATTTGACTTTAGTAAGCAGTTAATTTACTTATTGATCAGCTTGATCTCTTTGAGCTTAAAATTTGTTGTTGTTGTTATTAGGGCAAGTCAAGAGCTTTTAATCTAAGGACAGTTTAGTTCTCTTCCTAAGATGTGATCTTCCTCTACTGAATATTTACTGTGTGTTCAATATAATTCAAATTCTGGGAGCTGTTCATCTTTCAGCTTTCTCATAGCTGTTTTATTTCTGTTAATTATTCTTTGCCTGGCCTCATGGAATTTTGTCCTACATATCTACAGCTTAGTATTATGCCCAAAACTCCAGGGGATAACTATGCTGAATTTTTGGAATTCTTTTTCTCTATAGTTTCTTCTTCTCTACATAGTATTCTGAATTTCAGCTTCCTCAGTCTCCTTAAATACCCTGTTTTTGCAAGGCTTCATATTTTCTTGGGTTTCCTTCACTGTTCCAGAGAAAAAGCCTCTAGATAGAAATCAGGGGCAACCATGAGTCCCACCTTCTGTTTCCTTTATTTCAAGGACACAGACATGCATTGTCTTTTGTCTAATGTCTGAAAAAGTTGTTTCATATAGTTTGTTCAGTTTTTTAGTTGCTTATGGTAAGAAGGCTAGTCTAGTACCATTCATTACATCATAGCAGGAAGATTAGACTTATATGCAAAAGGAAGAGAACAAGAAATGTCTACTTGGATCTTGTTTAAACCACTGCAATTTTCTGTTTTTCTTTTATCTGTAGCCAAACTCAATCTTAAATACTCCAATATGCCAAGCACTAAGCTAGGGGTTTTGTATACGTTATTTCATAGATCTCATTTTAGCCCCATAAGAATCCCACAAAGTAGTAGTTACTGTTACTCCCATTTTACAAATGAAGAGAACTGAAGTATAAAGGAAAATAAAATGGAATTAAAGAGTTTTTTTTTTTTTTTAAATCCCACCAAGTAGTTAATAAGGGTCTATGTCTGAGTGATCACAGGGAGAATGAAAAGTTATGTGAGAAACACTGGGAAGGTAGTATTAGTGAATAGTAAGGAATGATTGATATGGAAAGAGAGAAAGAAGCTGTGATTCTTGGTATCCAGCATAATATAATAGTATCCTGAATATATGGAGAAAAGATTCAATGATGATTAGTATGCTTACTAAGTCAGGAAAGAGCTTGGTACTGTTGTATAAAGAAGTTCAAAACTCAAGGCAACATATGGTACTTTGCTTATGATATCATCAATCAGAAACTCAAAATCCTTAATTTTTTTTTTCAAATATATAACTAGAGTTTCACTTTTGGGGATTTCTAGCTATCAAAGAGGACTTCTATAAGTATGGGGACAGTGCAATCAGCACAGGTTAGAGTGGCTTCTTCCTGGACAAAACTTATATACTGGATGCCTCCCTCTTATGCCTTACCCCAGCCTCCTCTAGGCCCAACTTCTTATCCAGTCACTTCCCTGATGATCAGTTTCGTGAAGGTTTTAACAGCTTTGTATAGGTATGATTGAACAGCACCTTGCCTTGGGACTCATGCAATGTTTCTTTCATTTCTTTCCTGGGACTTCTCAGACACCACAGTATAGGATACCTTATGGAATCTGCTCTACTCACATATAAGCAATTAGGAAGTTCAGTGTACTTAACACCTAAGGGACCATCCTTGACCAATGAGAGAAAGGCGTAAATACATCTCCAAGGCATAAATACGTCTCCCTTTTATCCCTCAGATAGTCAATTGTGAGATGCATTTTATAAGGCTTCTGGGAAAGTCCTGGTAAAATCCAGAACCAGTTGCTTTAGTAGTGACCAACTCAGTATTACATCCTTATTAGGCTTTCTCTCTTTCTCTTACATCTCTGCTCCTGGATTACATTCTCATTTGTAACCTAGGTACAAATCATGGCCTTAGGTTCTGTTTTAAGAGGAACTTAGGCTCAGACTCCCTACACAGTGGAACAATTCACAGGGAACAAGTTTGAGAGCACTTCAGGTCAGTGTTTTTGGGTCAGTCTCCTAGAGATGAAGGCACTATAGGGACTAGAGGGATGAAGACAGAAGGAGATGTGAAAAATGAGAATAATTTCCTTAAAAACATAAGAGGAGGTAATGTCATCTATCATATGATATACTTGATGGTGGAATTAAGAGACAAGTGAGCTCTTCAAAGCTTCTCTTATGACTGTCTAGCAATCAACCTGTCTTTATGAAGAGAAATTGGACAATTAAAAGAAATTTAATTTTCTCAAGATGGATGGTTAGAAAAGGGAGAGATTGGTATATACAATTCTGTTTATACTCACTTGATTTCTTTGGATTGACAGGGTTAGGAGTCAATAGAACTAAACTCTAGATTTACAAAACTGACTAAACAATGCTCTTATAATAGCCTCTTAACCAAGCTCCGCACGTCATGCATCTTTGCCTTACCTGCAATCAATTCTACTCAACAGCAGCTAGAAAACTATTCCTAAAGCTTAGCAATGATAAGACCAGCCCTATTCATCAATGACCTTCAGTGTATCCCCGTTGCTTAGTTTAGCTTTCAAGACCTTCTACAAGATGCTCCCAATTTGCCCAAATTTCAGTTAAATTGGGCTACTATCATTCCTGGAGTGCCCTCCACACTTTCCTGTCCTCAGGCTATTTCTTCTGCTAGAATGTCCTTACTTAACCATGTCTGTTGTAGTCATATACATCATTTGAGAACCTCCCACTCAAGTGCTACTTTCTTGTAAAGGCTAAACAGCCCACCAGAGGTGACCCTTCCTACTAAAACCCCATGGCATCTTGTATTTTCTCTTTAGGGCTTACTGTAAGCTGCCTTGTATTAGAGCTATTTGTGAAAACGCCTGTATCACCTTTAGGATATGGAATGTTCTTTTCCATTCATATGGGTTGAGTTGAATTATTAAACAGATATATAATCAAACTAGATACTCAGAGAACTACAAAATAAGAATCCACATTCTTCTGACTTACATAGGGTTGGGTGAATGGAGAAGGAGGAGAATAAGGGAAAGAGAATTCACCTCTATGGAGCATCTACTCTGTGCCAGGTGCTTTCCATATTTAGTTTTTCATTTTTAGTTTTCCATTTATGAGTCTTCACAACACCCTAGAAAAACATGCATTAATGTCCTTTTATAGAATGACAAGGTGAAGCTCAGAGAGGTTAAGGAAATTACCACAGAGTGTAGCTAGTAGGTTGTGGAGTCAGGATTTGAACCCCAATCTCTGTGACTCTAAAACCTTTATTTATTCTATATAAATGGGGGAAGCATATAATTTATCATCGTAATTGGGATGCTTTTGAAAGTGAAAGGGAGTGCTATTGATAATTACACTGGGGCAACTGGAGTAAACTGGGACTGTCCTAGGCAAACTGGGTTCTATGGCCTAATTATAAACCACCATTGCCTCCTTGCATTTTGAGTATAAACTGGCCTGAAGCAGAAAATGAAACTAAGTCTCTTCTTGAGATCTTAATCTTTCAGTCAGGATAACGCTTGAAGAAATAATGTGGTGTTGCAGAGACCTCTCTTTACTGACAATTGGAAAGAAATCCATACTATCCAATAGAATAGATGAGGAGTCATACATTTTCATGTTTTTTTTAGTAGAGTTGAGGACACTCCTTGTTCCTTTTCTTACCTTATCTAAAAGAGGAGTTGAACAACCATCTACTGAGGCAAATTGGATGAGCTCACTTGACCATTTATAAAATATTTACTAATAATAATACCTACCCTTATTGAGCTCTTATAATGTACAAATCCTTTTATATGTATTATCTAATTTATTTTATATTATGTATTATCTCATTCATTCCTCATAATAAACCTATAAATTCAGAAATTGGGTTCTCTTTTTATTCTCATTTTATAGATGAGAAAACTAAAGCAGAGGGTGACCAGTGGCGCTACCTAAAGCTACTCAGCTCTTTAAGAAGCTGTATCCAAATTGTTTGATTCCAAGACCCAGGCTCCTAAATACTGAGCTATGTGACTTCCCATAAGCAGATCACAGTGCCAGACTCATGGGGTTACTCAGAGCATTAAATGGTAACACATTTACAAAAGTGCCAAGTCCTGTCCCTATAGTAAATAAGTATTCAAAAAATGTCATATGCCATCAGCATTTTTAAGCATAGCTACACTTTTCAAGGAAAACATGCTAAATACCTATTAGAACCCCATGTCTCTAACACCCCCTCTTTGATTTTCTGATAGAATAACAGAAGATCAGAAATGGAAAGAATATTTACCATTTATCAAGCCAGTGCCAAGTCTTGAAGACAGAAAAATAGGAGCATTCTTCCTTGTTGTAATTGCATTCCATTAGAGAGGACTGACTGACTTCTAGGATATGCAGAATACTGCCTGCTATAACAAAGGTCTGCCCAAAATGCCTGCCCAGAAATATTTAGCCCCTAATATTCTAGGTCTTAGCAATATATAGACTATTGAAGTACAGAATCAAGTAAGTTCTTAGTTCTACATAAGGCAAGTCAGAAACATTATGGAGCCAAATGGACCCTGCCAAGATTCCACTGATGCCCGGTCTTGCTACCCCAGCATGAACACCCTTCTGCAGGGAGTTTACTGCAGCATCTTGCCTTCACCCATTTGCCTAATTTCTGGGTTACACTTTGGAAATGTGTGGTTTGTGACTGTACTCTGAACGCATCAGGGCGGGGAGTGATTGTTGACTTTCCTTGGGGGGTTTCGCATTTCACAATTAAGATGTGTAAAACTCATATCACACCCTTTCTGTCGGTGTCTGGGCATGGCTCCTTTGTGGTAACATTTCTATTATGGCTTCATGCCTTTTCTTTTCAGCTTTCACATTGCTGTTGTCAGTATTCAAAGTACAAGAAGAACCTTTTTGATTGAGGAATGTACAACACAGAAACTCCCAACCTATAAAAGAGCACAACTGAGGGTGTGAAAGAGTTTTCCAGAAACCAGTGAACGAACATTGGAAAGATGTTAAAATAAAGAGATCTTTAATTTCCATTTCTGTAGAAATTGCCCTCATGAGCCTTTGAAACTTTAAGGAAGTTGTTTGGATTACTGTTGAGTGTTAGGGGAGGGAAACACATTTATTGAGCACAAACTCTGTGCCCAGCACTGTAGGCAAACAGGCTCAGCTCATGTAACAAATATTGAGGATCTATACCAAGGTGTTATGGGCTGAATTGTCTTTTCCCCAGATTCATACATTAAGGTTCCAACCTCCAATATCTCACAATATGACTGCATTTGGAGATAGGATCTTTAAAGAGGTAATTAAGTTACTCTGAAGTTACTAGGGTAGGCCCTAATGTGATGTGACTGATGTCCTTATAAGGAGAGACTAGGTCATAGTTACAGACAGAGGGAAGACTTTGGGAGGACACAGAGAGAAGATGGCCATATATAAGCAAGGAGAGAGGCCTTAGAAGAAACTAAACCTGCTAACACCTTGATCTTAGACATTCAGCTTCCAGAACAGTGAAGAAATAAATTTCTTTGGTTTAAACCACCCAGTCTGTGATACTTCGTTATGTCAACCTTAGCAAACTAATATAGCAGAGATTGGCAAACTTTTTCTTCAAGAGTTAGATAGTAATTATTTTAACTTTTTCAGGCAAAATGCTCACTATTGCAAATGCCCAACTGTGCTGTTGTAGAGCAAAAGCAGCTGTAGACACTAGGTAAACCAAGAGGCATTGCTGTGTGCCAATAAAACTTTATTTACAAAACCGGGCAGCAGCCAGATGTAGCTGTGAACCATACTTTGCTGATCCCTGATCTACACTGAGGAGATTCTGTGCTGTGTGAATGAAACTTGACCCTTCCTGAAGGATTTCACAATTTGAGAAGACACACAATAAAACAGTTCTATATAAAAACAAAACAAAACAAAACAAAACAAAAAAACAGTTATGTATAGATGGTTAGTTCATGACAATGGGAAACTCAGGATGTTGAGGGGTGCAGAGGAGGAGTGTGTGGTCTAACCTGGAGGTGGCTGGGTAAAGACTAGGAAGGCTTCCTTGGGGGAGGTTAATGCCTAAGCTATGCACGGATTGAGAAACACTTTATTTGATAATTTCTTTTTATTCTCTGAAACAAAATCATGGTCTTCCAAAACTTGGGATAAGGTCTTGGGCCTGCAGGGGTGACATCTCCCTATGTGTAAGAAGAGTGTGGCCACGGTCTCCAGGGCACTCCTGGCTCAGCTGGGCAAGGACCCTGGGCCCGTTTCCTTCCCAAGATGGGGCTCCATGCCCTTTCTCGAGCTTTCTCACTCCATAGTCCACTGAACAAAAACAAAGGCCTTCACCCCAGGATGGAGACCCCTCTAACTGCTGCATTCCATGGCTATGCCTCCTAGCTGGCTGGCCTGCCTCCCAAACACTGAAGGACCCCATGTGAGAAGCCCCTATGCTCATCAAGGCCCGATGCCCAGAGAAGGACCATGCCTCCCTCTTTCCAGGCACTAAGTCTCTCAAGCAGCACTTCTTTTCCACAGGATGCCAGGGTGAGGAGGGGCCTTGAAGCTCAGAGGGGTGAGCTTCCCCATTTTGCAAATTGGGAGATAGTGGCCCAGGGAAGGTAATGGCTTGTTCCAGCTTTACACCATGGCAGGCCAGGACAGAATTCAGACTTCCCGCCTCCTGGGCTGAAGGAAGAGTTGGCTCTTTGGACTCCACGTGGGGCTCAGCTCTCACAAGAGGATATTCTTTCAAACAGCTTTCACTACTCTAGTATTGGCAGGGCGTATTACATTTTTTCTGGTTATCAAATTAATCTATATTAATTGCAGAATATCTCGAAAGTATAGAGAAGTATTAGCGAAAGGAATATCCACCTATGGTCTCCTCCTTCTGAGACAATCACTATAAACATGTTCACGCATTTTCTTTAAGTTCTGCTAATTTATAAAAAAAACAACATAACAACTATAATTGAGTTCAGCTTTTAATACAATTTTAAGACTTACTCCTTTCCTTTAGTATTGTAAGCATTTTTCCATACCATTAAGAATGCACAACTATCATCTTGCCCTCCCTTAGCTGAATGTCAAGGTTGCCCGAGTAAAGCTTTCTCTGGGCAACCAGCAACCTGTAAGCCATGGCTCATTGGAAGGAGCCATTGGAACGGGCACCAGGAGCCCCTACTGGTGATGTGCTGGTGAGCTGGTCTGTTCCCGCCTATTCAGCAGCCCTCAATTTTTTCATTTTTATGGAGCTGGCTGATCTGAATGCCCTCCAGTGTATCTTCTGGCTCCAGGATGCTGTGCTATGCCTTGCTCTTTCTAGAAAATTGCTCAGGTGTGCTGACAGGTGGTTAAGAAAATTTCCAAAGTAGTTTTCCTCAAACACATTATTTTGAACACGATGACTGTATCAGGCGTGCTTTGAACAATTAAAGAAGACAGATTGCCCCCCAGGGGCAAACAGCTGAATGCATAAATTAGATAGCGTATTTCAAGTCATGCCACTGTTTAACAATATTTTGAAGGAGGAGTGAACGGTGGGAAAGTGGCCTTGTCTTGGAGGTTTCCACAGATGACAGTTCTCTTTCTAGTGGCCTGGCTGGCCCCTTCCCTCTTCTGTGGCTCTCAGGGCTCCCCCTAGGCCTCCTCCTCTTCCTTTGATAGAAGTAAGAGTCAGCAAAACATTTTTCTTATACTGCATTTCCCTGCAACAATGGGGTGCTAGAGTTTGGATTTCATTCCAAAGACAGAAGGAAGGCAATGAAGGGTTTTGGTTTACCTAAGTGTCTCATGGGCTTTGGAGGGGTGCTAACCTGGAGCTGAATCTTGGCTCTAACCCTTTTCCCTTTGTGGCTTTGGGTGATTGCTCTGAACCTGCTTCCTAATCCATAAAATGGAAACGGCAACATCAAGCATGATAGAACTGTTGAAAGGACCATGTGAAACAGCACACGCAACGTATTTAGCATGATGGTTAAGGACATGATAGGGGGTGTTATAATTATTATGATGGCAATGGGTTTGGAAGCCTGTGCGTATACATCATTTATGTCTTAATTTTAAAGAATGTGATGATTAAAATTCCCAGACATAATTCTCAAGACATAAACTACCTGTAGCCTCTAGCACAAATGTGTACATTCTCTGTGTACAGAATGCATAGTGAATGAAATGCCTTCATAATAATCCGATAATTTTTCCTTGAGCAATGACAGAATTTGAAAACCTTTCCCTGAAAGAGATTTTGATAAGAGCTTCAGGTTGATCACTTTTTATATCCCATGTCCTGTTTGGCTGATAAGCTCCCAATCTCTGCATTTCACATTGTTTTTGTCTTCCTGAGCTGTGTCCATCTTGTCATTGTCATCTTTTCAGCTGTCATAATGAAATTGAGGGAAGACAGAGCGGGAGTGAGGCATTGGGAAGGGGTGGCTAAACCCCCAGGCGAGGGTGACAGGTTAGCGCTTCCTCAGAAATGGCTGTTCTGGACGTGGAATTAAACAGATAATCTCCAGGAGACAGGTCCTTTACTAATCCGGTACACAGAGCTCGGCTCCCATGTGATGATGAAGCTCCAGGCCACCTCTTCCTCTGCCTTGGGCTAACGAAATCCTGGATTTCAACAACCCGATCCAGTTTGGCATACTGTCTAATCCCATTGGCATTTCTTGGGAACCAACGTGTTTTGAGAATCAAAGACTTTTACAGGGGGAAGGGCCCTCAGAAAACAGCTATTTCTGGGAGTTGAGGCTAGAGGGGAAGGAGAGGTTTCCCCAAGCCACTAAAGAGGTTAGAGATGCATTGCAGGATCTCAGTGCAGCTTCCCTCTAAAGGATTTGCAGGCATCTCATTGTGGGTGGGCTGGTCCTGGAGTTATTCACAATTGCACCGACAGATTTGTGCTTGAGCAATCTGTTAGTGAGCTCTGGGCAGTTTTTTCCATGGTGTGGTTTCAGTTCTCAGTAAGTAATTTCTTGAACTTATGGAGCCCTGATTTTATAGGACTTCTTCAGGCACAATTAGGGAGAAGAACCCAGTTTTGGAACTATTATGCTAGGGCCCCATTTGAGAATCCTAGAAAACTAGGGAATCTTATGGAATGGAATGAAGCCCAAACAGAATCTGCTTCTGACTGAGAACTGGTGAAGAGTAGTTTGCTCAACATCCATTTCAATCTCCTTTTATCATGCCTACCTATGATGGAGAGCCTGGAGAGCTAAAAACTATTTCCCAGATTGCTGTATCACTGGGGTCTAGATGTGATTTAGGTTTTCCCATTAAGACATACCCATGCAAGGGGGAACATTGTGCAGCTGGGATTCTAAAGTTTTTGCTGGCAAGGACAGTCATGGACATTGTGTGTGTGTGTGTGTGTGTGTGTGTGTGTGTGTGTGTGTGTGTGTGTGTGTGTAGCTATAGCAGGGCTCCCTAATGGGATATTTTTATTCTAGCAAAGTGGGTACCACACTGCAGCCAGCAGGGCAGTGGCAACTTCCCACTCTGTTAGGCAACTTCCTATTTCTGCTGCTTCCCGATGACAGCAGAGGCAGTGGCTCTCTTGGAAGCTTGATTCTACTGTGCGACTCTGAGGGTTATTCCTGGAAGCTCAGCCTAGTGTCAGTTTCTTCAACTCTCTCAGTGGCTCTATAAGTCAGGACTCAGAAAACTTTTTCTGTAAGGGACCAGGTAGTAAATATTTTAGGCTTTGTAAGCCATATGGTTTCTCTTGTAATTATACAATTCTGCCATCGTAGGAAGAAAGCAGCCTTAGACAACACATAAATGAGTATGACTGTGTTCCAATAAAACTTTATTTACAAAAGCATGCAGTGGGCCAGATTTGGCCCTTGGGTTGTAGTTTGCTTACCTCTGCATAATACCTCCCTTTTTGCTTAAGCTAGATAGAGTGAATTCTCCTTTCTGCCTCTGGACCCTGACCAACGCTGAGGTCCAAGTCTGAGAGTAGGTGGAGTGTAAGAAAGGAAGGGAGTTTGCATCCCAGGTTTCTGGTTCAGGGTGCTTAATAAAGACAGAGAACACGCATATTCCTAGCTAGCTGTAAATTTGGCAATACTCTCTTCTTTTTGTGCACAGCTTTAGTTACAAAGTGCTTTCACATACAGTATCTCCTCTGACTCTCACAACACCTTGTGAGGGATATGAAGGAAGCATAGATGGGAAATCTTAGAAACACTCACACAGGTGGTAATTTTATCAAGATCACATGGCTAGTGAGGAGGAGAGGGAGAGTGGAGTTTCAAGAGAACTTGAAACTAGGCCTCCTGACTCCCACTCCAGAGCTTCCTCCAGGGCTCCATTATGGTTTCAGGAGCTTGGAACTGGTGTTGGATTAAGCTTTGAAGAAGAGTCTGATAACATTTGGGATTCCACTTGTGGAAGTTTTGAAAGTGTTAAGGGACTTGGTGTAGGAGCTATCTATGGCTTTTCTGCTCAATGTGTGGGCTACGGACCAGCAATACCTGGGAGCTTGTTATAAATGCAGACTCTCAGGCCTCACCCTGGACCTACGGAATCAGAATCTGCTTTTTAACAAGATCTCCAGGCAATTTACATGCATGGTAAGGTTTGGGAAGTCATGTTAGAAAGACACACATTCAAAAGTTTCATGCTTGCAATTATATTATCAAGGCTCAGGAGATTCAGTATACATAGCACAGGCAAAAATCAAAAGTCTTGGGGAGGTTGAATCATAAGAAAGGGTGATATTAAGATGTTGTTGTTATGCTATTTATCTAGAAGATCCCAGGATACCTGAATTCTTCTTGACCAGCCATTTCTCTTCACTGTGAATTCACTGAGTGAGATGTAGGCAGAGAAGAGGCAGAACAAAACAAAGTAAACCCTAAGATAGAACTGGAGTGAGCATATTTTATGTAAAATACTCTTTATTTTTGCATTTTCTCATTTAATATTACCCAACAACCCTGTAAAATAAGGTGCTATTTTATTTTCAGTTTGAGCCCATCACCACCACCACTACCACCAATCCTGCATAGCTTGTATCACTGTTCAAGTCCCTCATATACGTAACTGACTTAATCCTTGCCGTAGTTTTATGAAGCATTCCATCCTCCAGATAGGAAGACTGAGGCATAGAGAGTTTAAGCAACTTGCCCAAGGTCACATAACTAGCATGTGGTAGGGCTGGGATTCAAGCCCAGGAAATCAGGCTTCAGATAGCAAGCTTATTATCAATACACCTTATCCTTTTGCTGAGCAGAGTGGCCAACTTGCTCAAGATCACACAACTAACAAAGGGCAGAGGCAAGCTTTATACCACAGTCTCACTTTAGACCTGTGCTCTTAACCACAACACAGTGTTCTCCAGCAGGGTGAGATTCCTGGTATCCATGCTCAACTTCCTGACTCTCTGGAGATCGATCAATTGATCTGTCATCTATCAAGAGAGTCTACTGCCCAGCTCTGGTCAGGCAGCACAGTACTTCACTATTCTGCCTCTGCTTCAACATACTTTGTAGTTTTCAGTAGATGTTAGTTTTTCAAAGATATGTTCTGTGTCTCATCCATCTTCTTGTCATTAGTCCCCAGTGCCTAGTTCAGAACTTGCTTCATAGCAGTTTCTCTATAAATGTTTGTGGTTTGAACTGAACTGTATACTACCCAGGAGCCACCACTTTAGGGCAATGGTTCTCAAACTTTAGCATGCATCAATCAGCATCACCTTGAAAGTCTGTTAAAACAGATTCCTGGGCCCCACCTCTAGAGTTTCTGATTTGGTAAGGCTCAAGAACTTATAGTTCTAACAAGTTCCCAGGAGATGCTGATGCTGTTGGTCCAGGGACCACATTTTGAGAACCACTGGCCTAGGGAGCCATCAGAGAGGAGAAAGGATTGGATTGGGTCTTTAAGGATTTGTAGGGAACTTAGACAAGGAGGAATGTTACCATTATACTGTTTAAAGTTTATATTTCAAGGGATGACTCACCATACTCTTCTATGAGTACATGACCCTGTAAATTAAGTATGGGAAAAATATGACATCTGATAAATATGTGTTTTGAGATGATGTACCATTAATTTCATCATATTCATTAATATGGACAAGCACAGATATAGCCTTTAGCTATCATCAACTAATTGGGAATTCTGTGGTCAATCTTTCCATGTGATAACAATGGATCCTTGTCGGAAATTCAATACAGGGTAGAGTGATATTCCTTGGGATTGATGTGAATGTAACACATTTCATTAAGTCATATTTGGGTTCAAATCAAAAAAGGAAATCTTACCTAAAATAGAAATAGACAAAATGAACGGGTTAAGATAGGCTACGTGATGTTATTTGCTCTTACTGTTTCCTAGACATGCAGAGTGTAGACAGCTGGTTGTTGAGGCCAATAGCACATACGTTTGGTTTACATATGTGCTATTGAATGGGATGAATGAGCTGAGTCTATGACCAACAGCATCAGCATCTCCTGGGAACTTGTTAGAACTATAAGTTCTTGAGCCTTACCAAATCCCGTAGTCTTCTTGGTTAACCATTTTATTCCAGCAACAGGGATACAGGACGGGCAGGAAATGTTTCTCCATACCATCCTTTCTGCTCCCCAATCAGATTCACCCAGGATTCACATTCTGAGAAAGTTGTAGACAAATTGGAACCAACCAGAAAATGGTGGCCAGTTTGGTTAGGGGCTAGGAAAAGAGTTTGTAAGAACAGGAAGTTCCTCCTAGAGAAGGGAGCATCAGGAGTGGTGTATATGATCATTGCCCCCTTATAGGGTCAACCCTCATATCTTCTCTCAAAACTCTAAACATTCTTTGTGTGTGCTCTTTAGCAGACCACACTATAATCCACAAATTTGCTTACTTATCTGTCTCTTCTGTGTCACCATGAGATTTTTGAGGGACTCAGTCTTATTTACCCCTACATCTCTAGCATCAAACAGAATTCCTTGAATAGTATGAGAACTCAAAAAGTGTTGACTTTAATTTGCATATTGGATTCTTGGGAAGAGGGGAAACACTGGTCTGTGAATCTAGATGATAGACATGGTTCTGGGTGGATATGGAGAGGAAAATTTATCGTGGCCTATTTTATCAATTTTTGCATCTCTCTTAATACATGAGTAATGATGCTGTGATTGGTAAATGAAATCATTTTATAAAATGCTTTGAACACTGGGGTATAGTAAGTACTCAAGTTTTCTGGTATTATTACTATTATCAAGTGGCCCTTTTAAATTCTCTGCTGTAAATTTTCAAGAATGTCATAGCTTGGTCTGAATCTTCTTTCCCATTTCCCCTCCATTTCTTCTTTCAATTGTCATTCATTCTATCTTTCCACTCATCTGTCCATTTATTTATCCAACCACCAAATATTCACCCACTTATCCTGTCATCTACTCCTTCATACATTCATATCTGTATCACTTACTTAACCCATCCATTTGTCTTTAATTGAGTGGCTGTGGTATAGTGGAAAGTGCCTGGATGTAGTCATTTCTGCATGCTATCAGAATGCTTGGATGATGTTGGCTGCAACACAGATTGGGAGACATTGAGATAGGTGTTTTGTGTGGCTAAGAAGCAGACTGTGGTCCCTGCCCAAGTTACTTTTCATAGATATTTCTGAGAGCCACTGAGGTCTGTAGTCCCCATCATGGTACTCTGGAAGCTACTTGAACCAGCGGTGTCTGAGCTGCATGTGCATATTGACAATTAGATGGTATTATTCATCACAGTACTATTTTATTTGAAGAAACCAATAAAGCAGATGGAGACTGCTAAAGATGTGACTATTTTAGCTGGCATGTTTATTCAGCAACTGGCACAATAAGAGAGGTGCTGAAGAGCAGATGAGATGGAGAATATCAATTATTTTAATTTTCTTAAAGAGGGGAAATGAGATTAAAAATTTGACCTTACAAATCAGAAAACTATCTGGATTCTAGGAAATTCAAGATGATGATTGGACACTTGGCAGAGCAGGAGGAAAAACAGGCTATAGCTATTATATTTGACTCCCCTGTGTAGCTGAGTTAACTGAAGTGAAATATCTAGAGGATAAGGAATGATTCTGATAATGCAATAGAAACAGTATGGGTTTGGTGTTGTTCAGATCAAGGTTTAGATTCCTGCTCTGCTATCTACCAGATGTGCATCCTAAGGAAAGTCATTTATTCTTTCCAAGCTTCCATTTCCTTATTGTAAATATGAGGCAATAATAACATTCCATCATTCAGTGAAGATTAAAATGAGATAAAGTCAATAAAACAGCTGGCAGAATGCTAGATGCAGCTCAATACATATTGGTTCTCTATTGGTTCCAACACTGTGTGCTGGTCATATGAGACATGGAATATTCTGTTCCTTCCTACACAAATGCTACAGTAGGTTAGCATGTGCTGTAAAGAGTGACCAAGATGATGAGGAACTTGAATCCATGTCCTGTGTCCAACTGAAAGGAGATGAAATGTCAAATCTGAAGAGGAGAAATTTGGGTGAGATAATATCGGGGTCTTTAAATATTGAACAGTGTTGGACAAAGAGGGAATAGACTTATATGTATGTGTTCTGTATATATTCTCTGAGGGACTGATGAGCAAAAGCTATAGGAAGACATATTTTAGCTCACATATGGGAAAAGAAACAAACAAAAATCTTTCTACCAGTGAGTCCAACCAAAGCAGAAGAGAAAGACTGCTTAGAAGAGGAGATGAATGAGCTGAGTCTTGAAAGTATAGGGTGTACTAGAGAGCCTGGGCACATGGTGGTGTTAGGGGGTGGTCCAGGGTGGAGGAATATCAGATGCAAAGCCATGGTGAGGTGAAACAGCATGATGCCATAAACTGTTAGCAAATTCTGGAACTTGGATTAGGTGGAGGTTGGGATGAGTGGCAGAAGTGACAGCTGGGCAAGGGTCACGAAAGATTTAGAATTTAAAAAAAAAAAGAAAGATTTAGAATTTAGATTTTTTTCTAAGGCCACAGAAGGTTTTCATCTGGAGAGTGATGTGATCAGATTTGCCTATCACCATGGAACCAGTGATGGCAAACAGGAGAGGACAGCCATAGAGCCACTTTACTGTTGAAGGTGTGCTCTCGGGCCAGCCATTTCAAGTCTCTAAGACACACTAGTAACGCGGAGTTAGTAATCCTGCCTTGCTTTCTTCTTGGGTTTACCTCAAGACCGAGTGTATCATGGATGTAGCAACACACGAGAACTTGGCAAAGTGTCCTGCCCAGTTAAAGAGCTATTGTTTTATTACAATTTTACTCCCATTCTTGATGAAACTGAGGAGTTTCACCAAGGGTTGAAAATATTTCTTCTTTTAAGATCTCGGTTCCTTTTCTGCAGAATTTTTTTCTTTTTTCTATTCTTTCTTTTTTTCTTTTTTCCTTCCTTCCTTCCTTCCTTCCTTCCTTCCTTCCTTCCTTCCTCCCTCCCTCCCTCCCTCCCTCCCTCCCTCCTTCCCTTCCTTCCTTTCTCTCCTTTGACTTGACTGTGCTCAAACATACCACAGCAATATTCTCCTTCCCTACCTCATTTCACAGGCCAAAAATGTTCTGACCATTCCCTTTCTGGTGGTCTCCATCTATCCCAGCTGTGCAGCTGGGTCTTGGAGTGCCTTTACTGTGTAAATTGTGGGGTGCTGTCATACAAGGCTGCTGTACCCATATCTCCCTTAGAACATCAATCTCATGGTATCATAAAATGAAGGCTGAGAAAAGTTACAAATATGCAGTGGTTCCTACTTCCTCAATCTATAAGCTGGGGATCAAATTCCCAATACCCAAGACTATTGTACAGTAAAGTGACTGGCATATAGTATATTCAGGTGGGATTTATTCTTGGGATGAAAGGATAGTTCAATATTCACAAATCAATCAATGTCACACATCACACCAACAAAACGAAGGATAAAAATCATATGATCATCTCAGTAGATGCAGAAAAAGCATTTGACAAGATTCAACATCCATTCCTGACAAAAAAAAAATCTCAATAAAATGGGGTTAGAGGGAACATATATGAAAAAACCCATGGCTAACATCATCCTCAATAGTGAAAAACTGAGAGCTTTCCTTCTAGGGTCAGGAAAAAGGCAGGCTGTCCGCTCTCACTATTTTTATTCAATATAGTACTAGAAGTCCTAGCCACAGTAATCAGACAAGAAAAAGAAATAACAGGCATTCATATTGGTAAAGAAGGAGTTAAAACATCACTATTTGCAGATGACATAATAGTATACATAGAAAATCCTAGAGATTCTACCAAAAAACTACTAGGAGTAATAAATGAATTCAGCTAAGTGGCAGGATACAATAATGACACCCAGCAATTGGTAGCATTTCTATACAGTAACAATGAAATTGCAGAAAGAGAAATTCAAAAAAACAACACCATTCACAACTGCACCAAAAAGAATAAAATATATAGGAGTAAACTTAACCAAAGAGGTGAGAGACCTGTACTCTGAAACTATAAAACACTAATGAAATAAATCAAAGATGACACAAACAAATGGAAAGATATTCCATGCTCTCAGATTAGAAGCACTAATATTGTCAAAATGTCCATATTTTTTTTAAAGATTTTATTTATTTATTTGACAGAGAGACACAGCAAGAGAGGGAACACAAGCACAGGAAGTGGGAGAGGGAGAAGCAGGCTTTCCGCAGAGCAGGGAGCCCGATGCGGGGCTTGATCCCAGGACCCTGGGATCATGACCCGAGCCGAAGGCAGATGTTTAAAGACTGAGCCACCCAGGTGCCCCTCAAAATGTCCATATTATCCAAAGCAATCTATAGGTTCAATGCAATCCCTATCAAAATACTAGCAGTACTTTTTAAAGAACTAGACAAATAATACTAAAATTTATATGGAACCATAGAGGACCCCAAATACCTAAAGCAATCCTGAAAGAAGAACAAAGCTGGAGGTATCATAATTCCAGATTTCAAGATATACTACAATGTTTTAGTAAACAAAGCAGTATGGTACTGGCACAAAAACAGGCACAACGATCAATAGAACAGGATAGAAATCCCAGAAATAAACCTACATTTATATGGCCAATGAATCTATGACAAAGGAGGCAAGAATATTCAATGAGGAAAAGATAGTCTTTTCAATAAATGGTGCTGGGAAAACTGAATAGCTATAAGGAAAAGAATGAAACAGGACTGCTTTCTAACACCATACACAAAAATAAACTCAAAATGGATAAAAGACCTAAATGTGAGACCTGAAACCATGAAAAACCTAGAGGAGAGCACAGGCAGTAATGTCTCTGACATCAGCCGTAGCAACATTTTTCTAGATATGTCTCCTGAGGCAAGGGAAACAGAAGCAAAAATAAACTATTGGGACTACGTCAAAATAAAAAGCTTTTGCACGGTAAAGGAAACCATCAACAAAATGAAAAGACAACCTACCAAATGGGAGAAGATATTTGTAAATGATAAATCTGGTAAGAGGTTAATGTCCAAAATACATAAAGAACTCATACAACTCAAGACCAAATTCCACCCCCAAAACAAAAAACAAACAAAAAAACCCCCAAACAATCTGATTAAAAACTGGGCAGAGGACCTGAATAGACATTTTTCCAAAGAAGACATATATAGATGGCCAACGAATTACATGGAAAGATGCTCAACATCACTAATCATCAGGGAAATGCAAATCAGAATCACAATGAGGTATCACCTGATACATGTTAGAATGGCTTAAATCTGAAAGACAAGAAACAATAAGTATTGTCAAGGATGTGTAGAAAAAGGAACCCTCGTGCACTGTTGGTAGGCATGTAAATTGGTGCAGCCCCTGTGGAAAACAGTATGGCAGTGCCTCAAAAAATTAAAAATAGAAATACTATATGATCTAATAATTCCACTACTGGGTATTTACATAAAGAAAATGAAAACACTAGATCAAGAAGATAATTGCACCCTTATATTTATTGCAGCATTATTTACAATAGCCAAGACTTGGGAAGCAACCTAAGTGTCTACCAGAAGAAGAAGATATAAGGAAAATGTGGTATATAGATACACAATGGAATATTACACAGTCATAAAAAGGGTGAGATTCTGCCATTTGTGACA
Organism: Callorhinus ursinus; assembly: GCF_003265705.2. Taxonomy (NCBI): domain Eukaryota; kingdom Metazoa; phylum Chordata; class Mammalia; order Carnivora; family Otariidae; genus Callorhinus; species Callorhinus ursinus. The sequence continues at coordinate 8,594,701 of NW_027397097.1, forward strand.
ACATGGATGAACCAGAGAGTATTACGCTAAGTGAAATAAGTCAGACTGAGAAAGAGAAATACCATATGATTCCACTCATAAATGGAATCGAGAAAATGAATAAAGAAACAAGAAGCAGAATCAGAGCTATTAATGAGAACAAAGTGATGATTGCCAGAGGGGAGGCATCTGGGGGGTCTGGCAAAATGAGTGAAGGAGAGAGGGAGATACTGGAATGAGTAATTCATGGGAATAAAAAAGCAGAGCATAAAGAATACAGTCAGTGACATTGTAATAGCTATATATTGGGACAGATGGTAGCTATACTTGTGGTGAACACAGCATAATGTATAAACTTGCCAAATCACTGAGTTATACACCTGAAACTAATGTAACACTGCTGTCAACTACACTCAAATAAATATCAACCAAACCAAACAAATAAACAACAAATAAAAACTATAGGAAGCAGTAATCATTTAGTGGGACACACATGTGAACATATTTACATATATTTTAATTATGTGCATATGTATTATATAGCCGGGGCTTTTGTTGTTTGAATTAGAAATGAAATCAAGAAAAAAATCAGTGCTGGATGAACCCGAATTCAACATTCAGTGAAACCGGATGTTTCTCAACACCAAGGCAGGCCTGAAATGCTATATTAGAATGTTTCCCAGCCCAGAGGACTATCTTGTTCAGTCCAACCTATAGAAGCATTTTGGAGGCACAACGGTGGGCTCTGCAGCCCGAGGAACATCAACACAACCTCCAACCACGTGTCACAGATTCTGAGTAAGCCTCTCAGCTTCTGATGGCTCCTTAGAGCTCAGCCATCTTGTTAGGCTCTTGACTGCTTTGTTTTCTTGCAAAGCTGCTGTATTGCATCATTTCCACCTTCTCCCATTGTGGACTGGTGTGAAATTCAAGACCAGAGCCTGCTCCACTCTCCAGGTGCTTGTATTTGGAGATGGACTTTGAGATTCTACGTTTCTATAGAAGTGCCTCTCTGTTTCTCTAGAGTGGTCCTGCTGGAGGCAGGGGCCTGGCCCTGGTAACTATACTGGGCCCTTTGAGGTCTGAACATGAGAGGCTGTGGGGGGAACTGGGGGCATCTGTAGGACGGGTACTGACGCTTCTTCAAGGTGACTTTAGAGTGTCTCCAACTTCAGCTTCTAGAAATGGGTTTTGGGGATCTCCAACAGCCTATATAAATTCTTACCATTTTTGGAGGCATTTTCCCTTGTACAATTCTGATTTTGATAGCATTTGTGAGTCACAGCGTTCTCTTCAATAATGTATAGTCATACTATTACATCATAGAACAATTTTGTACTTAGAGTTAGACCAACACTGGAGTTTGAGTCTGGGATCTACCCCTTATTAACTTACGATTTGGGGAAAATGTCTTAACCTATTTGTACCTCACTTTCCACATCTTAGAAATGGGAACGAGAGCACCAGAGTTAAGATTTGTGAAGGGTAATAAAATTTGCCTGAAGACCAACCCTAGTTAGTGTCATATTTCCAAATGGCATTAAAAGTAATTGACAAGCAATTTAATTTCTACCACATTCTCTCTCAAATACAGTAAATATGGAATATATTCCTAGCACACCAGACAATTAACTAAAACAATGCTTTCTCCACCACTCTATTTCTCAACATTGTTTGCACATCCCAGTTTCCCCAGAGACTTTCTTCTGGACACCAGTTGTGCCTGGGTTCTCTCATAGAACCAGCCCGTGGGAGCTCTCTTTTCCCCCTTGGCTCCCATTCCTGCCTTCCCTGGCTTCCCGCCATGCAGAGGGTCCTGGGGCCCATGCTGCGCACTGGAATCCTTCCCTGGGAGAGGAGCAGGAAGGAAGGGGAAAGGTCACAGACACTCCACCCGGGGTAAGTGATAGCAGAGAATCTGCTGCCAGACTCGGAAGCCAGGAAGAAAGGGGTGCAATTCCGCCCGGTTAAGAAAACTGCTCAGTGGCCACACATCGTGGCCCTGACCTCCTTGCCCACGCACCTTGCCAGCTGCCTAAGCAGAAGACTAGGGACACAGAGGGAAGTTCTTCAACTGCAAGTCACCAGCCTAGCCCAGCAGCAGGGTGAAAGGATCGCCCACAAGGACCCTGGCTGTAAGACGCTGTGATGGCGACAACGGCGGGTGGTGGGGGCGGCGCAGGGAGCACAGTGAAGAGGAAGAGGTCGGCCAGGGTGTGAGCTCCCTCCCTCATCACAGAACTGAGCCCTAGGAAGATCTCCTGCCCCTGCTGGGTCCCCTGCAGCTTTCTCACATGTACCCACGGGGAAGCCAGTGTTTGGACACCTGCCATCCATCCAGCAGACACTGTCCTTAGCCTGAGAAGCTCAAAACAGAGATGATCACAACAGAATCCGGACAAATAAGAACAACTGGTTTTGTCCCATTTTCCATCCCTGACTTTCAGTTGCAGGCACCCTTTCCTCCTCCCTACCTCCTTGACCAGTCCCTGAGGCTGAAGACTGGCCAGACTTGTGGAGAGAGGATGGGGTGAACATTAATTAGGACACAGGACTGAAGTTTCAAACAAGGTGGAGTGTTTTTAGGTCCAAAAGCAACCAGGAAAGTATGGGATTTGCCAAAGGTGTCACTAAAGGGTGGGGGAAGGATGTTTGACCCTATGGTTGAAGGTGGTGATTAGAGAAAAATAATCAAACCTGTTTGTATTTGTGCCCTGATGAGTTCAAACTGTTCAATAATCCAGTTATGGCTGATGAATTTTCTTTTATCCCTGATACAACAATATAGATGAAAATGTTCTCTAAACTGGAATATGCTATACAAATATTAGTTGTGATTAATAATCATGACAAATAGGAGTAGAGAAATAACAGGAGGGTTTTCTTAATTTCTCTCAGTGCTATTTTAGAAATTCAAAGCATAATTCCTGGTCTGGAGTGACACAGAATTAAGCAGTGTTTCAAAATACCTAGCCCAGGGCTGGAGGAGCAGGTTAAGGGAGGTGCTTTCTGAGTTGGACAGGGCAGAAGTTGTCACTTTCCACATCCTCCCTAATGACATCACCATTTCTGCAAATACCCAGAACCTTTTGACTACTTATCTTTCTCTCATCCCTTACCTTGGAGCAGTAGCCCCAAATATTATCATTATTCTTCAGAAATGCTTCTGCTATCAATCCTCTCTCTCTATTTATATAAAAATAGCCCAGTGGGTGTCAGATACTGTTTGTATTCACCCCTCTCAGTGGCCCCACGAGGTGGGTACTACAGTATTCCCATGGTACCCACGAGAAGCCCGGAACCCAGAGAGGGGAAATCACTTACCCAACTCACACAGCTAGTAGATGACAGAGGGGAGTCTTGACTTGAAAGCCTTAAACCTTAGCATAAGTGACCCCCTAGGTGGATTCTTTCCATTTCTATCCATCCTTCATGCTGCTGCCAGAATGCTCTTTCCAAGTTGGTGTTGTCACTGTCCTGATCTAAGCCCTTCAAGGGCTCTTTAATTAGACAAATTCCACATCTTCATCTTGGTGGTCAAGGCTGCCTGCGACACTGACTCCAATCTCTTTCAGGCAAGGTAGCCCTTATAAGCCTGGACCACATGATATCTCTGAATACCCTTGCTTTTTTTTTCAACTTGTTCTTCCACCTGGACACCTGATAGGCCTTCTCTGTCCTTCTCCGAGTACTGAAGAAGTACTATCTAAGCATGGCTGGACCTACACAAGCCACGCCAGTTCTCCAGCTAGAGACAGTTACGTGTCACGGCAAAAGTAGAGCCTCTGGAGCAGAGAGATGTGGTTCTTAAGTGCAGGTGTAGTCTGTTACTGGCCCGTACGAACTAGGACAATGTATTGAGCCTCTGTGAGTGTTGGTTTCCTCATCTGTAAAGAGAAGTAACTATGATAGAGGGCATGTGAAGACTTACCGATGCTGCTGATGAAGGTCAAGTGCTTAGCATGGTGCCTGGATCCTTTTAAGCCCTTCGTTCATTAAATTGTGTGTCAGGGCTGTGCTAGGTTCTAGAAATACAACGATGAACAGTCCAAGTCTAGTACTTGCCTTTTTGCAGTTTACAGTGTAATTGGTGAGACAGACATTCGGAAAACAAACTTATTTGGGATGCTTTCTGAGAATGTTCCCTGAGATGTGGCTAGGTGGTATGGGGGCTATACTGTCTTTCATAACAGGCAACACTGGGAGGTGGGCATTACTAGCCCACTTTTACCATTGAGGAAACTGAGGCCTGGAGCAATTAAGAGATTATCTCACGATCGGCCAGACAATAAAAATTGAACACAAGACTGGAACTAGATTAGTCTAACCTCAAACACAAAGTTCTTTCTTCTATATCTACTTGCCCTTTGCTATCGATGGACTTTGGCTACTCTGAAAGAGTCCTTGTAATCTTTTGCTCTTGAATGATTACATGACTACATGAATGAATGAGTGATAGAGCACTAATTGTTTAAAAGTTTAAAAGAAAACCTCACAGGCTAGCAAGGAAGGTCTTACTTTATCTTGAGTGGACATGTCCAGTGGGTAGAGGCCCTTCCCTGATCCCTCAGGGGTGGGAGGCAAACTTCGGCTGGCCAGAACCTAAATATTTAGGAGTATTAGTAAATGCAGTCTGAATAAATAGACAAATATTTCAGTTTTTGTGAGTTGGCACCTAAGGAGTTAAAAATAAAGACAGGGCTTTGTCCCACCTCCCCACCATCTAGCCCCAGTCTAACCAAAGCAACATTGCTATTATAAATTTTATACCTGTGGGTCCTGTGAACTCTTTCTTTATAAATAAGGATTCTTTGCTTTAAAAAATAGTTGAAAACTACTGCTCTAAGTGATCAGCTGCCACAAGATGGCTCAAGAAGATCCCCAGATCTTCCCCTGCTGTTTACCTCGAATGCTACACTCTTCCTCTCCTCATCCCCAGCACCTTCTTACTCAGAGAACACGTCTGGCTGACTTCTGGGGAGTGTTCTAGTGTTAACAAAGAGCTTTCACGTATTATCTCAGCTGATTCCAGCAGTAATTCCTGAAGTGCATATGAAAGAGTGGGGTCCTCTCCAATCTAAAGATGAAGAAGCAGGCTGGAAACAGTGAGTAAGCTGCAGAGTTGCAGATTCTGGGCTCTGGTAGTGGTGCCAGGCCTCTGTGGGTCTGCCAGTCTTTGTGGTAACTTTGCACAATTCAGAACCACTTTGCTGTAAAGTTCTTAAGAAGAAACACAAGCCAGAAATCTTGCCTGGTCTAGGCTGGGTGTGATTTTCCTTTAGAAGCCTATGTGTGAATTGGGCTAGAGGCCTTGGAGGGAGGAAACGGTCACCAGACTACAGAGTTCAGGGGGCATTGCTTTACAAAAGCAGCCCCCCATATGCAAAAATCCTTGCACTTCTGCCAGACCAAAGTAGCTTGGGGTGGGGGTGGGGAGTGGGTGAAGGGGGAGGGTTTGGCCCATTGATGAGTGTGGCTTTTTCTAGAAACTGTCTTGTCCAGACACCTTGGGATTCAACATGACTACATTTCCACAAGAACTCAATTGACCAACTCTCTCTGAACAAAACGTAGGCAGAATGTTTTAGCAGAAAGAGCACTGATGTGAGTCAGGGAGGCTGGTTCCTATCTTGCCTCTGTCACTTACTGCTTCATAACATTCCTTCTCAGAGCCTTTTCTTCATTTGTAACCTGGGTGACTTCTCTAATAGTCTGTGATTCCTGCAGTGTCCTACTTTCCTTCTAAGCTCTGCTTCTTTTTGTTGTGATTTCCAGACTCAAGTTCATTTGATCAAAGATGTTTGTCGGAGCTGTATACAAGCTGGCCTCTCCTGGCCCTTGGCAATGTAGACCTGTGTGTCTACAGGGCATGTGTCTACAAGTGTCATGTGTCACAGGGCATATTTGCTCCTGATGCAAGCCTGTGGAAGGCGAATTGAATCCTTTTTATATGCCTAATAGGCTCTTTCATCCCCTGCTCTGGAACTAACAGAAGTCATGTGGCCTCTCTGTCCAGAAGGTCAAGGCCATTCCTCCTCATCCAGATCATTTTTTATATGTATGATCAAATCCAGCTACTATAAATCACCTGTACAGTCTCTCTCTTGTTATCTCCTGGGGGCCTGGTACTGAGCTCAGAGCAATGACTAACTTCAGGGATCAGATTCCTGCTGCTAGGAGTTTAATTAAAATTCCAGGGCCCGAGGTGAATTTGCTTTCCCTGCTGGGTAGGAGGAGAAGGGTCTAAAGGCCATCAATCCAGCCCCCCTTCCATTCCTTCCCCAGGTCTCTCTGACCTGGAAGATAGGTTTAGACGAAGAAAGAAAGAGAACAGTGTAAATGGGTGACGTTAAGAGAGGGAGAAAGAAAACAAAGACACGTGACCAATGGAGAGATCACTCCTTCATGCTCTTTTGGGGGAGTCCACAGTGGGGCAACATCACTTGGAAAATAACCTGGCCTTGGATAGCGAGCCCTTGAAAACCATTCCTGCCTTTGACTCGGTGATTTTTCTTCCTCCAGCCCAGCCTAAGGATTTGATCAGAAATGTAAATAGAGCTTTCCACACAAGCACATTTATCACAGGGCTGCTTATTATAATAATGAATATTGGAAATAATCTAAATGTCTGATCTGGGATTGGTTATGTAAATTATGACTCCTCTCTATAGGATGGAACATTCTGTAGCAATTTAAAATGATGTTTATGAAGGCATTTGCGTGGCATGGTTAAATACTTATGATGTAATATTAAGCAAAATCAAGCAGAACAAATTTTAGAAAAAAATTATCAATAATAAGATGTGAAGATAAAATATGCTTATAAATTATTCTGGGAAGAATATGGAAACATGTTATCAGTGGTTAACTCTCAAGAGGAGCTAAAATTTGCTTGACTTTTCTAATTTTTTAAAACGATCAAGTAATTCTTTTATAATTTAAAAACAGAGGGGATACAATTAAAGATAAGTATAGAGCTTTTCTTTCTTTCTTGAAATGGTGAATGCTCTGGACTTCTGTTGGGCCCTTAAGCCTATGAGTTGGCCTAAAGGCAACAGGTTGTTGGCCTGTCAACAACCAAACAACGAGAGTCCTATATTTAAAGGCCAGCTAAAGATGGTGTCAGCAGTGATATTCAGAAGGTTACAGAATCATCTCAAAGAAGCCTTTCCTGGCTCACCTCAGGCACCTCTTCCTGTTCCCTGATCCCTCAAATAGACCTACTGTGCTTTACCATCTAAAGGATTTTGTAGTGTTTTAGGGATGGGCGTGATCTTAAATATCATTTAGCTCATTCATTCATTCTTTCATTCATGTAGTTACTTGTTAATTGTAAATCACGTTTCTTGAGCTGTGTGTTAGTCATGGGGGATTCACGAGACATGGTCTTAAATCCAGAGCCTCTCAAAGCCCAGTGGGTGGGGCTGGGGATAGCCAGAACAGAGGAAGAACCACATAATGATTATACACTGAGTGAGGATTTTTTTCATCATCCCTGGCACATAGCCAGCACCCAAGAAATTCTATTTAATGAACGGACGAGTTGTGCTACGATGGAGGTCACACAGGGTGCTATGTGACCTTTAGGGAGAGACATTCAATATAGTTCAGGGTGGTAATGTTCAAGGAATGACTCCCAAAGGGGCACTCCATTTACTGATAGGGTATCAATATTCTATAACTTGATGAGTCCAATATTCTATAACTTGGTGACGCTGCTGAGAATATGAACCCATGTCTTACAACTCCTAGCTCTTTCCACTCCACCTCAGTCTGTCTACCCTTTCAGAACTCCCAAGTGCTCCCTCATCTGGGAAGTCTTCATGGCCCCTTCCCTCCCTACTTTCTTCTCCTGCAGTTGGTCAGGTGGCCTTTCTCAGTGCTCCCATGGTCCCCTGTGCTTACTGCAGCATAGCATCAAATGCCACCTTTCAGTGCAGGACCTGTCATTGCATCCTTCGTGCCTAGTCCGGAGCCAGGTGCTAAATGAGTATTTTTTTGAAAGACTTCCAATTGATCCTCATCAGTGCCAAGAAAGTAGATATTGTAACTATTCTGGGAGTTTTTTTTCAAGCTTAGCTTTCTAGGCAAATTGCTCCCTTTGGGGCTAACTCATGCCCAACTGGCTTTCCTGGACTTTGGACGCCTGCTCATCCCTGGTTTCTTCCATGGTTTGACCTGAAAGCCAATCGTTGCCCTGACTTTCAGAGGTCACACTCTGCTTGCCAAATTCATCTGCCTCCATGCGTTCCCAGCACATTGATTCCTTCCTTGGCTGGTCCTGGGATCCAACTTTTCTTTCCCTGCCCATCTTCCATGGCAGGTGCCTGGTTATGCTTTGTCATATCTCAGGAAGTAACAGCTTAGAGAGCTGTTCAAGCTTGGACGACCTGGATGGGGTGCTTCATCTCATCCCCTTCTTAGCCTACCATGGACTGTCCCTTCTTCTCCCTGACTTGGCTCTTAAGATCACTCCTATTCTAACACTTACTTGACCCCCTGTTCTGAAGCTTGGCCCAACTTCCCAGCAGAAAGGTTGTGGGGAAGTGGCCAAGGAAAGAGCAAAGAATACTGGAAAATGCTGGGGCTTGGAGTCAGGCAAACAGATATGAGTCTTTATCAGTTGTGAGACCTTAGAACAGTGACTGCTGTGCACCCATGGTTTTTGCCAAGTGGCTTCCATTTACTCTCTTTGTGGGATCTAATATTTTGCACCCAGTTACAGTGTGTGGGGTCTTCCCCCACACCACCAAGCAATTTTCCGACACCAGTTGGGTGTACTACAATTCTCCTCAATTCTGACACCATCTACCTGGAGATAGCATAAGATTCCACAGATTAGGGCTCAGGCCACAAGACTGCCCCCCCCCCCCACTTCATATGCCAGTCTCTTGTGCTTCTGACTGACTGGCTGTAGATGGGAAGTTCTAACAACCCCCTTCTTAGGTTCGATTAATTTGCTAGAGTCAGAAACATTTACTTACGAGTTCCCTGGTTTATTAGAAAAAGACATAACTCAGGAACAGCTCAACAGAGGCATTGGTCAAGGTATGGGGAAGAGGCTCAGAGCTGCCATGTCCTCTCTCAGTGTACCACTCTCCCCAAATCTCCATAATATGTTCCCCAACCTGAAAACTCTCAGAACCAAGTCCTTTCTTTTTTAAAGATTTATTAATTTATTTGAGAGAGAGATGGAGAGAAAGAGAGAGCGCATGTTGGGGGGAAGGGATAGAGGGAGAGGGAGAGAATCTCAAGTAGACTCCCCACTGAGCATGGAGCCAGGAGCTGAGAGCAGAGCCCAACCTGGGGCTCGATCCCAGGACCCTGAGCTGAAATTAAGAGTTGCACGCTTAACCGACTGAGCCATCCAGGCAACCTCCCCCCCTTTTGGGTTTTTATAGAGGCTTCATTACATAGGCACTATTGATCAAATCATTGGCAGTTGGTGACTGATTAAACTTCCAGCCCCTCTTCTGACTCTTGAGGGGTAGGGGGAATGGCGGGACTGAAAGTTCCAGCCTTCTAATCACATGGTTGGTTCTCCTGGCAACCAGCCTCCATCCTCTGGTACAGTCTAAAGTCACTTCATTAACATAACAAAAGATACCTTTATTGTTCCCAACACTTAGGAAATTCCAAGAGTTTTAAGAGCAAAGACCAGATATATTGCTTATATTAAATCACTTATCACAGTAAAGGCCTCCTGACTTTTCCTTGGGGACTGCTCTCTTCCTCACTGTGCATCCACAGGGTAGAGCATGTGACTCAAGCTCATTAGCACCGAGCCTTCCTCTGGCCACTGCTGGGCTCAGGGAGGGACACGTAGCACACTCAGAGCCACTGAGAGTCCATGGGAATTTTGATAATAGTTTTTGGGGATGAAAATCCCAGTTTTTCACATGGGTCTTGAAACAGAAAATGCGGGAGCTGCAGCTGTTCCTGTTAGTCTGACACATGGGCTGAGGCCAGTCCAGCAAAAGATCTAAGAGATGGATCTAAGAGATGGGGAGCCAAGGTCCCTACAGGAAGGATACATTACAGATCTCATTAGAGTCATGGTCCAACAGGAAACAGATGGTTCACTTGAACTAGATCATATGAGGAAGGTTTAATAAAGGGACTATTCACTGTGGGCAGAGGTGTAAGGTGATGAGCTACTTAGTGCAAAAATACCACAGGGACCTAGGGCCAGCGACAGTGGAGCTGTTACCACCTTGAGGTTCAAAGGGACATGGGAAGGAGTAGTTACTAGAACCTACTGGCATGGGTCATGGAGAGAGGGCCACCTTGAGACAGACAGTGACCTTGGATTGAGGGATATAGCCAGCCTGGGCTGACCCTGCAAGGAGAGATTGAGGAAAATAAATACTCTGGCTTCTCTTTGCTCCCTCCCTCCAAGCTTATGTTGGCATTTCTTGTTGGCCATGCCTACTGGAAGCCAGAGGTTGTCAGAGCCAGTCGATGTGACCCAGAGAGTGCAGTCTCCTGAGACAGAGGGCAGGGAGAAGCAGGGTAGCAAGCAGATCTGGAGGGGCAAATAGAAATGATCCAGCACAGCCCTGAATCCAGCCATGCCCCTAGACTGTTCAGTTTCTGTGAGTCAGTGTATTTCCCCTTTACAAAGTCATTTGGACTGGACCTTCTGTCATTTGAATCCAGTAGAATCCTAATTGACACAGTGGTTTAAATGAGCTTCAGTTTCTGCCTCTGTAACTTTTTAAAAAATCTGCAGTAAATATATATAACATAATTTATGTGCCATTTTAACCCCATTCTCAAATCTACAATTCAGTAGCATTAATTCCAATTCCATTCATAATGTTGTGTAACCATCATGACTATCTAGTTTTAAAATTTTTCATCACCTCAAATGGCAGCTCTGTACACATTAAGCAGTGACTTCCCATTTCCCCCTCCCCCAGCCCTTGGTATCCTTGAATCTACTTTCCATCTCTACGAATGTACCTATTCTAGATATTTCCTGTAAGTGGAACCATACAATGTCTTTCCCTTTGTATCTGGCTCATTTCAGTTAGCATTCTGTTTTTGGTGTTCATCTACACAGTAGCATGCATTGGAATTTCATTCCCTTTTATGGCTGAATAATATTCTGTTGTATGGATACACCACTTTTGTTTACCCATCTGGTGATGGACACTTGGGATGGTTCCACCTTCTGGCTATTGTGAATAATGCTGCAATGACCTCTTCCTCTGTATTTTGAATGCCCATCTCCAGAAGAGGAGTCAAGGAACGAAGGAGCTGTTGGTGGTAAAAGGCATGGTGTCCCGTGGCGTGAGCTCACAAAATGTGGTTAGAGCTACTGCCATTTTGCATCAGAACTCAGGAACTGTCTCTTCTGAGACTCGGTCTAAGCAGCCTACACAGAAGCCAAGGGGCAATGGGAAGAAACGGCTGGTTTCTGGAGTGTGGAGGTCTACCCATTTGGGGTGTTGTTTTTAAAAATACCAGAAGCTCATGGGAAGCTAGTAATTAGACTCGCGCTGTTACCGCCATTTGTTTAATGGTTGAGTGATCAGAAGTTTTCTTCTTTTTTTTTTCCTTTCTCCTGTCAACTCTGCCTGATTAGAAAGGTATGTGAATCTTTCCTTACACATAGTTTTCCAAGTCTGAAGTGAGAAATCAAACTGAATTCAATTACAGCAGCCAACCTAATGTCCTTAATTGCACACAGGAGCGAGGAATTTGAAAGGTTCCTTGGAGGATGGGGGTTATGAAAAGTGGACTTGGAGTTATTGATGTCAAATGTCCCCGTGGGATGCGTGTGGTCTTGAGGGCACCCCTGTCCCCTCCAAGGGCACACTTGTGTGTACACACTGAACACACTGATGAGATGCGGACGCTGTGAGATCACATCCTCTGAGATGACAGTACCTCCTCGGATGGCTTGGCTTCTGAAGTTATGACTGCTTTCAAGTGCTAATTCAGAAGTCTGTATCAGTTTTTAAAACCGTGTATTCCCCTTGAGAAACTGCAACAATACAATGAAAAGAGATCAAACAGAGGAGGAAAAGTGATGGGAGGGCAGAGCCTCAGGGCCATTTGGCATCGTGCTGTTCCCGAGCATCAGCAAACAGCACCATGGCGCCCATGAGGTAACTGAGAAGCCGCCCTGTCCAGAGCAGCTAATGATCTTCATGGCGGTGATGGTTTACTGAGCACTTCCCGTGTGCTAGATACTGTACCCCTGCTTTCCACATATTACCTTTAATCTTCAAAAGAATCCTACCTGGCAGGTGGAGTTACTCTGGTTTTACAGACAAGGACAGCAAGGCTCAGAGGAAGTCTTGCTTGAGCGAGTGACCACATAGGATTAGCTCTCAGGCTGCAGCCAAAGCCTGGGATCCTTGCATTATGTCGTTGGGTCAGGCTGGAAGCCCAGGATCTGCGGCACAGGGACTGCCCAGCAGGGCAGACACTCCTCTTGTCTTGTCCTCTCCTTGTCCCCTCCCTGCCTTCTGCCTCTGTTTTCATCTTCCATACTCCTCTTCCTTCATTTCCCCTTCTCTCTCATCTCCATCCTTCCACTGGAAAACTTCCTCAATTCTTCTTCTTCCCTCCCTATTCCAATCCATGTTTGATTAGAAACCAGTCATAAGGATGTCACTCTGAAAACATAAAAGGGGCCCCAGGAAAGAAAGCTTTCCTTCAGCATGATTGTGAGCTGCAAATTGTCAGGAGCCACTGAGGGTGAGCCATGAAACTCTGAAGGGCAGCAGTGAGCAGCCTGGGACCAGAGGAGCCCGTGGCCCACACCTGGGACTGGAACGATGTTTCAGTCTTCTGGCTTGGGCTCTAACTCTCCAAAGGAACCATAGATATATCTTTAACTGGGAGTGTGAGGGCTGCCCAAATCCAGGGGCTGTGGGGAGTTTAGCTTCAGATGAAGAGAGATGACTTTGTCAATAGGGTGGAGAGAAGTCCTAGGGGATAGGGCGCAGAGCTAGGGAACAGAAGAGCCAGGGAGAGGCGCACAGTGAGGTCACAGCAAAGCCAGTCAGCAGGAGCGTGGCTCCAGGTGAGTCTGGGTTTGCTGTCAGGGATCAGTTCTGATATGCCCGACTCTCCCTGGCGTAAGGCACGGTGAGCCTGAGCCATTTCGAGGCTTGAGAGGAGGGTTGCTGTTACCTTACCTGCTCCTTGGCAAGTACCACTGTTCTCCACCCGTAACTCCACATTTCAGACCCACTTCGGTGAGCATGACCACGAAGTCATCAAGACAAGGGTCAATGATACAAATATCCTATTTTTATAGATGACAAAACCGAGAGTCAGGGGAACCAAGGATCTTGCTCGACTTTGCAGGACCAGGAAGTGCCAAAGTGGGAATCAAACCTAGAAACTCTTCCTACTGTTTTCCATGCTACTTGGTACCCTGTCTGAAGGCCAGGCCAAGTGGGATCTGGAGACAAGTGCAGGACTGGCAGTCAGCCAGACCCAGTCCCAAATCTCCACTTCAAAACTTACTAGCAATGTAGTTCCACTCTCCACGTTTTCCTGCTGTACCAAGGCTCTTCTGGTCTGTCCTGTGGTCAGCCTTATACAAGCCAACAGAACAGAATGCACAGAGGGGAAACTGCCCCTCGGGCTGTGAGTGCTTGGTTTCTGTTAGCCGCTCCACAGCACAGACCTCCTGGGCAGGGAGCCCGAACACTGCCTGCAAGAGCCTAATTATGCCCAGAGAATAACTCTCACCTGGCAGGATCTGGGCAGTCAGTGATGGGAATGTGTGGCAGAGAAGATTTTCCAAGTGAGAACCTGGACACCGTTAAAGCAAAATGGAACGATTAGGGAGGCGCTGGACCATGGGAGTGTTTTCCCTGAGCGGTCTTTTAACCTTGCCGCGGAGCTGACCCTCTCCCAGGCACTGACAGCCTTTTCGGAACTGAGGAAACAAGCTAAGTTCTTTTTAATGTATATTAAATTGAGCCTGTCAACCTTGACAAAGTCCCTTTAAGTGGACGGTCACTAAGAGGACAGTGTGCCCAGAAGGCATGCTGCGCGGGAGGCTGTGTGGACGGCCCTCCCTCCCACGATTTAGGCTGAACAAAATCTCCCTCTCCCTGTCTCCTTTCTTCCTTCTCTTCTTTCTTCAACAAAAGGTATCCTCTGTTAGTGATCACACGGGCCAAATCCTGCGCTGACAACCTAATGGGTATTCTCTGATGTAGTCCTTATAACACTCCCATGAAACAGGTGCTATTTGATCCTCATTTCACAGTTGAGAGAAGGGAGTCTCGAAGTCAATATCTTCTATTTGGTTAGTCTGACGCCTACGCCTAGGCTGTCCATATCTTTGAATATTATTTTCCTAACCAATCAAACCCTTTCCATTTGCTATGTGTTCCTCCAGGTCTTGTCCATGTGTGTACGTTATTTTTACATAATCGTAACTTTAATTATTTTACAGTTTGGTATTCTTTTAAGATTAAATTTTGTTTTTATCAAAGTAATACATAAATGTTTTTAGAGCCAAATAATGTAAAAATGTACACCTTAGAAAACACCCATCCCTGTCTCAGCTCTCCCAACTGTTGCTCCTAACATTGACCTCCACACTGTAAATCATATGTTTATATTGCTATTTCTTGATCTCTAGGTTTTTGATATTGACTTCCTTAAATGATCAATGAGGGCCTGCTCTCTCTCTCTTCATTTCCTGTCCATAGCACCAGCATTACAACATACTTTGATCCCTCAGTTGTCAGGGTTTTTTTCTTTTCTTTTCTTTTAAGATTTTTATTTATTTATTTATTTGAGAGAGACAGAGAGAGCACCAGAGCAAGGGTAGAGGGAGAGGGAGAGAATCTCAAGCAGACTCCCCACTGAGCATGGAGTCTGATGTGGGGCTCAGTCTCACAACCCTGAGATCATGACCTGAGCTAAAATCAAGAGTTGGATGCTTAACCCACTGAGCCACCCGGGCACCCCTCATCACGGTTTCTGTTGAGATTTGTGGGTATTATGCAGGGTCAAGCAGTGTTTCCTTTCTTGCATTATACTTTCTTCTTAAAAAGTAATAATTGCCTTATTTTTTTCATTTGCATACTTTCCACTAATCCAATTTTCCCCACATGTTCCCACACCTCTGTCACTTACCTCTCAGTAATTTTTCTATAACCTCAAGCATATCAAATTCAGATTCTTTTTTCCTAGAAGTTATCCTTCTGCTCCAGGGTCAACTGTTTGCTTCCCAGGATGGCTGCACACCTGATATACAGGCTTTTCTTTGGATCATTATCCTGGGAAGTCCTTTACTGGCTCTTTTGTTTTGGTTTCTTGTTTCCTGCAGCTCATAGCTTCCTATGTTGTGATTTACTTCTCAATTTACTTTCTTAAGAAAGGGTGTATGAGTCACAAAATTTTTTGAGTCTTTGATTGTCTTATTACACACTTCAACTTACGGGATTGTTTGGCTGGGTATAAATTTCTAGTTTGAAAATGATTTTCTTTCAGAATATTGAAAGCAATTCTCCTTTGTCATCCAACGTCTGATTTTAGCCTTGAGAATTCTGGGACTAATTTGACTCCAAGTTCTTGGCACATGAGCTCTTAATCTCTCTGGAAGCTCTGGGATATTCTTTTTTTTTATTTAAGATTTTATTTATTTGACAGAGAGAGACAGTGAGAGAGGGAACATAAGCAGGGGGAGTGGGAGAGGGAGAAGCAGGCTTCCTGCCGAGCAGGGAGCCCAATGCGGGGCTCAATCCCAGGACCCTGGGATCATGACCTGAACCAAAGGCAGACGCTTAACGACTGAGCCACCCAGGCGCCCCTCTGGGATATTCTCTTTATTCTTTGAGTTCAGAAATTTCATGATGATGTGATTTCATGTAGGTCTTTTTGCATGTATTACACTCAGAACTTGAGAAATCCTTTCAGCAGGAGATGCTTATTCTTTCCTGCTGGGAAATTTTCTTGTCTCACATTGACTTATGGTGGAAAGATACCCCAAAGTGTGATCTAATCTGCTTTATTCTACACAGAATAAAGGAAGTCAATTAGTGTTCATTGAACAACTACTCTGTGCCAGTCATTGAAATGGGGACTTTACATGTGCTATTTATTTTATGCTTATAGAAAACCTCCAATACACCTGTTGTCATCACTATCTTATAGGTAAGAATTTGTCCATAGACACCACAGCTATTAAACATCATAGTCAGAATTTACTCTAAATCTGGACAACTCAGTCTACTAGACGAGCAGTTCCCTAACTGTGTTCTTTGGAACACCAGTGCCTCATATGTTTCTTAGCCTGGTATCTTTTGGAAATGCTGGGATAATTACATGTCTTAGTTATAGGAATTCTCAGAGCTGTTAGTACCCTAATCTGTATTGTGAGTCTCTAAGGAGGAGATTGTGCAATGTATAATTTCCCAAAGTAGACAGGTGTGATACTGAAGCTATGCCTTGAAGGGTAGGTAGAAGTTGAGTATGAGACTTTAGATCTGATTGTTGACTAGCTGGCCATAGCAGCAATGGACTCTGTGGGCCTGCCTGCAATACTCTCTCTCCTCCATCTTCCTCCTCCTCATCTTTCCCTGGGCCCACCTTGCTCTTCCTTACCTTGCTCACTTGGCACCAATCACAGTGAGGTATTTTTTTGTTTTTGGTCTCTTGACTACTCAACAGCCATACCCACCATCTTTCAAATCAATGGAAGCATCTTTCTAACACACTGCTCTAACTGGAGTATGCTTTACCTCCTCACCTCACTTACACCTCACTTACACCAACTCAACCTTCAGAGCTCAGCCTAAATGAAGTTTCCCCCAGGGAAAATGTCCCTGAACTTTCTGATTAGGTTTAATCTTCCTACATTATGTTCTCAAAGCATGATGTACTTCAGTGCTAACACATGCCATTTGTATATGCTATGTAACATCTCAAGTATAATCATATAGTCACATATTTTTGTTTATTTGTTTAGTGCCTATAAATCTTTCTGTAGGCTCCAAATCCTTCTGGGGCAGGGACCACATCTCTCTTGCTTATTACCATATGCCTAGAACTGAGAGTGAGAGTGGTGCCTAATGTATGCTAGGTGCTCAATAAACATTTGCCGAGTGATTGCATCAGTGATCAAATGGATGAATGAAAAAGGTGACTTCATTTGTCATTATCATTAATGATGATGCTAATTAATGAATTTTGCCAAAAATTGCGGCTCTTGTTAGAGTTCCAACAGCCCAATTCTGCTTCACAATAGGTCTGCAATGAGGTCAGGGAATAATGTAAAACATAACCACAGAGGTGATGAATATTCCATGAAACAAAATTCTAACTAAAAAAAAATTCATTTCTGTTCTGTGCATAAATCATTTTGCCAACAGGTATCTCAGCATGAGACTGCCTTCACCCCAAAATACCCAGCCTCAAAAGCATTTTCAAGTAGTTCTTCATGAGTCTTGTAAATCAAGTTTTCATCATAGAGTCAGGAGAGCAAATGAATATTCTCTTTTAGAGAGTGAAAAAAAATGCTTGAAATAAAGAGAGTCAGGTTGGATATTTTTTAAGAGCTCATTTTTCTAGCCTTGGTTGGCTAAGCAGATAAGCCTGACACTGAGTCCTTGGCCAGTACTTCTAACTCCCATGAAGTTTGTGATCCCATTGGGGTGGAGTATTCTGACAGCTGTGCCTTCTGCTTTACCAAAGAGGGCTTCTGGGAAGGCTATGTACCATAAAATCTCCCAAAGCATCTAGCACAATGCTTGCCCATGCAATAAATGCTAGCTCCCTTGCTCTTTCTTTTCCTTGTGGACTCATCTGCCCTCACTTCACTGATTGGTTAATTAGCTCATCCTCTGGGTCATCCATCCTAGACAGCAGACACTTTAAGGGCAAGTAATAATGCCTTATTCTTTTCTGCATCCCCAACCTTCCGACAATGTCTGGCACACACAAGACCCTCAATACGTGTTCAGTGATAAGGAGTGAATGATCCCATCAACAGCCCTGCAAAGGGAATATGGGACCGTTTTTATCCCCCATTACACAGTGGGGGGAAACAGAAGCTTGGATGGGCCATGAGACTTACTTGCCATGATCCCCAACCTGTGTACACCGTTTATTAAGGATGACATTCCCAGTCCTGCATGGCCTGGCCCCTGTCTACCATAGCAGGCTTTGCTCCTCCTGCTCTTTAGCTCTTTGTTTTCCATCCTGTAAAGCAGACTAGCATGTGGCTCTACCCTTGTATGGACTGACTGAATAAATGTCACATGAATGTTTTTTTGTGTGGCCAGGCCTTTTTCATTTTGTTCTCTCCATCTGGCAGGTCCTCCTTTTATTTACCTTTCATTCTCTTTTGAAGCATCCCCTCCTCCTGGAAGCCTTCCACGAATAGCACTTCCCTGGCTCTCTGCACTTATCACAGCACTTGCAACATTGTATGGTGGTTGTGTCCTGGCCTGTCTCTCATGGGACTGTGAGCTCTTCTAGGGCAGGGGCTGGGGACCACTGAGGTTAACAGAGGACGTGCTGCAGACTGGAGCTCAAATCTTGGTGAAGAGAAACCAGGAACACACTCAGGAAACCAGCCTGGCCCTCCTGATCCTGTGCTTTCTCCCAGACACCATGCTGCTCCACACATTGCATAATATGAGCATCAGGAGAAAAAAAAAATAGATCAAATGGCAGCATAAACCCAAATTGGCAGCCATCCTCAAGATGCTGAGAGGCCGCCCATCTGCTCTCCTTGCGTTCTGAATCCACAGTTGTGCCCTCCATGCTGAGCAAGCTGGCAGCAGCTGGCCCCCTGCTGCGAGTGAAGAAAGGAACAATTTATTACAAAGGGCCTTCTCTAAATCAATCTTCCAATCCAATCCGGTCTGGTGGGCTGGGAGCAGAGGCGGCTTGTGGGCGCTGTCTTGTTTGCGCTCCCGCTACCTCCACATTCTGGCCACATTTGGCCAGAGCCGCACCAGGGCATGAAGAAGAGGCTTGGTGTTCATTTCTGGGAGTTTTAGTTAATCAGAGATTAGAACATGTGATGCCCTTCAAAACAGACCGGCTTAAGTCCCGGCACATCCCAGGGCTGCACACTGTGCAGCTGGCCTCTGGGGGATATTCATGGTGCTGGGTGAAGACTGCTGGCCAGTGAGGTCTTTGATGCAAACTGGTTTATGGGCCTGACACCTCCAAATATCCAATGACATCTCTGGCAGCCCCATCTGGGAACATCTCTTCTTTGGGAATGGCTTACAGTAGTCTCACCCTCAGAGTTGGGACTCGCAGGCTAGATCGTGCTGCAGTACTCTGCAGGAAGTTAGCCCGAAGTCAGAGGTGGAAGTCAGCCCTGATGGGCCAGTATGGATCTTTTTTACAGGCCAAACTGACTCTGCTTAGAGCCCAAGCTGAAGATGTTGGCTCTCTGAAGCCCTGAGTTATATGCACGATTTTGCCTTCTGGATGCGCTGATTGAAAGAATCAAGAGGAGCCAATCTAGAGGCTGGTCAGTGACCTGCGATGTGGTCTGGTACAAAAAGATCAACTGGGCTGTTGGCACTTACTGTCTTGGGAATGACAACTCAGAAATCCCCAGGGAGTGAGGCTGTTGGTGGTGAGAGCAGATAGAGACCAGAGGGGTATGGACAGGCCACACGCAAGCTGAGGGGAGGTGAGAGCAAAACAATGAGAAGGCAGGAGACACAGTGTAGAGACATGCAAATGGGCGAGTGGGAGGGAAGGACAGAACAGGCGCATGGAGAAGACAGGCATCCTGATTAGAGGGATCGGAGCCCCGCAAGGATGTCTGTTCCTTGAACCGCAAAAGCCCTGTTCATGTGTTTGCTCATTAAACAGGCCTAAACTAAGCCATCGGCTAATTGCAGGGGTTACAGGGTGATTGGGGTACGGCCCTTGGTCTTAAGGCACTCACAGTCCTGAGGGGAAGAGGAATTTGTAAATGGACAATGACAGAGCTCCACAAGAGGTAGTAAAATGCAGAAATGCAAAAGCTGAAATGCAGAGCAGAGGAGCATCGAAGGCCTTCCAGCTGGGCTGAGGTAGGGTGGCTATAGTTCTAGGCATCTGAGATGGAGTGTCCAAAAGCCTGAAAGGGAGCTTGGCATGTCTGGAGATCTGGAAGACGCTGGGAACTGCGGGAACATCAAGTGTGAATGTTCATTCAAAGAAGAAAATACAAGATTAGGTAGTTAGAGGGGCACCTAGGTGGCTCAGTCAGTTAAGCATCTGCCTTCAGCTCAGGTCAAGACCTCGGGGTCCTGGGATCAAGCCCCACATTGGGCTCCCTGCTCAGCGGGGAGTCCACTTCTCCCTCTCCCTCTTCCCCTCCCCTCTGCTCATGCTCTCTCTTGCTCTCTCAAATAAAATAAAATTAAAATTAAATAAAATTAAATAAAAATAAAATAAAATAAAATAAAAAAGTAGATTAGGTAGTTATGATGAGGAGGTGGACAATTCAGGAGGTATCAGCAAATTAGTGTTTGGAAGCAAAAGTCGCAAAATTATGAAAATGGAAGGCAACTTAGAGATCATCTAGTCCAACTGCTTTATTTTACCAATGAGGAAACAGGCCTAGAGAAGGGAAATTACCCTCATGCTGCTGTGAAGCTTTCTGGTAGTGTCCAAGGAAGTGGTAGGGGCTGGGCTGGAACAAGATCCAGGGCTCCCGAGTGCTGGTTCCCAGCCCCTGTGTAAAAGGCAGGTAGCTGGAGTGACACAGCGGCCTTTCCACTTGAGCTTGATGCTTAATGGGGAGAGAGGGGTGTCCACCTGCTTCTGGTGCAGGTGGACAGAGAACAGATGCACTGAGAACCCAGCATAGCGAACAGTGACACAGTACACTTTGACCCTATGAAGAAAGCCATATGTGAATGTTGGGTTCCAGTACTCACTGAGAGCCTGGAATGCCCTATTTCTGTCTTCTCCAAATCCTGTTCTCTCCTCAGGATCTGGAAGAACTTCCTCCTCCTCCAGGAAGCCTTCCATAACCACCCAGTACACATAGCTTGGAGGTGTTCTCTCTTCTATGACCTCCCAGGCTGACATTCACAGCACACTCACATTCTCTGCCTATTGCTATGTGACTTTCCTCTTGCTCATCTTTGTGATTATTTCTCCAGCTGGAAGCTTTGCCCTGTGGAGGGGCTACCTCTCATACTTTCTTGTGTCCTATTACACTTAGTCCAGTGCATGGCACAAGAAGCCCGGATTCTTTACACTTTACACAGTCATCTTTCCTGCCTTCCCTCATACCTTTTCAAGGCTAACCAGACTTATTATATTGTCTAGTATCTACTATCACCTGCTCATGTTGTCCCATTTTTTAAATTAATTTGAATGATAATTTAATATCCCTTTATATACATATGGAGCTTCACAGTTGACAAATACACTGCCATACATGTGGAGACCAAAGGTCAGGAAAGTTAAGTGATCCTCTAGGCTTTGGAGGTGATGCCAATCAAGGTAAGGGCTAAGTTCAAAGTCACACTTATGTGAATTTAACATGAGGTTAAAGAGAACCAATGATTTAAACATCTTCAAGTAGGTGGAGTTTCGGGAAAAGTGCAGGATATAGAGATCACCCACTTCTGCATCTCAGAGTCCTCAGATGGGAAATGACCGAAGTGGATGAGATTAGTAATCTTTGACCTCTGACAGTCCATGATGATGCAGTAGCTGTCACGTGTACCTCATACTCATTGCCCAAATACCAGACCCATTTATTTCACTGATCTGGGGTGTTCATTTGGTTTTGACAGATAATGATATGCTTATTCCCATTCTCTGATAAGTTCTAAAAACTAAAGTACTGCTTTCACTTCCTCTTCCCACATCATCTCCCTCTTAATTGATTGTATATTCAACCTTGGGCTCAATCACATTAATCACATGTCCAGTATATGTCAGAGGAGGTCGTGATGCTGGATCTATTTCATGTGACCCCTCCAGATCCCTGTTCCACTCTTCTCCACCCTGCCTACACCCCAGAAGTCATCCTCTAGGGACTGCATCAATGGACTCCCTCGACTTCTGGCACCTGATTGGGTTTCACCTACGGAAGCACTGGCTGGGGTCCCAGGGTGGGAGGAAAGTGGAGATCAGGGTACCTGGTCCTCTGGCTCCCACCCTGTCCTGTCACTGGGGGCTGGCAGAGCCTTCTAGAAAAGGCCACAACTCCTGTCAGGGGCCCTCTCCACAGCCATGTTTTCTGGTTCTGGAAACTGTCCCTTTAGGCCTACGGCTGGTAACAGCTCCCTGCTGTTGCTAGTCACATGGTTTACATCCTCCCTGTAGTTTCCTTAAATCCTGCCTAAATCCTTGCAAACACTCCCTTTCAGAAGTTCACCTCAATTATCCAATTTGAGTGTGCCATCTGTTTCTTGCTGGAAACTGACTGATAGTCACCATACAATTTTTAAAAAAATGGAATCCTTCTACCTATATAAGTTACCTAGACCAGTCAAATTTGTAGAGATAGAAAGTACAGTGGTAGTCATGGGGGCTGAGGGAAGGGGGAGTTATTGTCTAAGGGGTACAGAGTTTCTGCTCGGGATGATAAAAAAATTCCTGGAGATGGACGGTGGTGATAGTTGCATGACAATGTCAATGGATGTGATGCCACTGAACCAGACACTTATAAATGGTGAAAACGGTAAATTTTATGTGGTGTATATAATACTGCAATAAAAATAAACAAATAGGGGGACATAAAAGCTAAATACTTATTAACGCTTGATAGGCTAAAGCCAAAACAATACCCTTTTTTCTCTCATTTTTAATATTCCAGTGAAGTGACCATGTTGGGTCAACTCATGCATTGACTGTGAGCCATTAATTAATCAATTAACGATCAGGCGCCTGGGTGGCTCAGTTGGTTAAGCGACTGCCTTCGGCTCAGGTCATGATCCTGGAGTCCCAGGATCGAGTCCCACATCGGGCTCCTTGCTCAGCAGGGAGTCTGCTTCCCCCTCTGACCCTCTTCCCTTTTGTGCTCTCTATCTCTCATTCTCTCTCTCTCTCAAATAAATAAAATCTTTTAAAAAATTAATCAATTAATGATTAATTAATTGATTATTTAATTAATTTTAATTTTTATTGTTTTAAAGATTTTATTTTTAAATAATCTCTACACCCAATGTGGGGCTCAAACTCACAACCTCAAGATCAAGAGTCACGCACTCTACTGACTGAGCGAGCCAGGCACCCCCCCACCCCGTGAACCTTTTATTCATGCCAAATAATTTAATCACATTCGAATGCTGTTTAATTTATTTGTGAAAGTACATGTGCACTGATCTTGGTCTGGAAAAAAAAAGGGTGCTGATATAGAATACTGACAGACAGTAGCCTCCTCTGGTCTTATCCTCGGTTCAAAGCCCAGCTCATCTCCACTTTCTTTCACGAAGCTTTCTGGAATTTCACGAAGCTCTCTAGAGCATGCTTTTGTTGCTCTTCTTCTTCCTGCTTCACAGAAATGAGCCCATTATTTTCTTCTGGTTCTAACCTCAGACAAATGTCTCCCAAAGATTCAGAGGGTATTTTTGCAGATGAGGATCATGGCCTCATTGCCATAGTTCCCCATTAACCTAGGCCAATGCTGACTGGTACTCCGCACACACTTAGCCAATGGTTACAACCTTCCGTGGTGGCATCCTGCGATTTACATAATGGAAAATACTGCGAACCAGAATGTGTTTCTCTTTGGCTCTAATTTCTGCGGGCAGGAAGACTAATTTTCTCTAACGTATACATAGCCCAGACTCTTGACAGAGGTTTGACATCCAGGGATAAGGGGTGCCTTGGGTGCTTTTTCTCCCCTTTCCTTCAGTTTCCACAGTCTCGGAGCCAGAATTTTATATAAATAGCTAAAATCTTCAAGGAACCATAAACTTCTCTTCAGGAACCTCAGACAGAGGTGGGCAGCATTGAGAGAGCTTCCGTTCCACCAAAGAAGAGCCATCTGTTCACTGGAATTGTTCTTAGAGTGGTATTCCATCCTCTTAATTTATCTTTTTCTGAATGGTAAACTACATGCCCTATTTATATCATGATCCTCTTGTTAAAGATGGCTTTTTTAGTAGGAGAGAGAATTTGGTCTTATTCAGACTATAACAAAAGCTAGTAAATTCCAGTCCCATTTATGAGCACTGCTCAAATAACCAGG
Source organism: Callorhinus ursinus (assembly GCF_003265705.2). Lineage (NCBI taxonomy): Eukaryota > Metazoa > Chordata > Mammalia > Carnivora > Otariidae > Callorhinus > Callorhinus ursinus. Next base: position 8,618,837 of record NW_027397097.1, read on the forward strand.
GATAGTAGAGACTTGGCCAGGGGGGGCCCTGACACCCGAAGACTTACTCTGCTTCTGCGCTCTGAACTGAAGACTTGAAAGTCCCCAAATTGGAATGTGAAGATGAATCAGAATACTAGTATATTCAAAGTCTTAGCTCATTTATCGTGATCTGTTTTTTATTGGTTTGTATCAACTCTTTCTATATTAAACATAACAGCCTACCATATATCGAATTAATCACATTTTAGATTAGTTTTTTTGTTTGTTAATTTTATTTTTGGCACTTATGGAAAGTTTTCATTTTTACACAGTCCTTATAGATTAACATTTGTTCTGGCTAGGTGTTCTAGTGCATTGAATTCTCTCTTTTGTGTGGTAGTAACACAATGCTAGTGAGTTAAATGGGCATTTTTCACACATTTTTTTGTGGGACTAAAATTGATACAACTTTTCAGGAACAGTAATTTACCAACAGATTTCAAGAGCCTGAAACATGTTCATATTTTTTGACCCAATAATTCCCCATCTGAGGATCTACCTAAGGAAATCATAAGAAATATAAAATATTTATGCACTAGGATGTTCATTACAGTATTATTTATAATAGTGAAAAATTGGATATGATATCTGGAAATTAGGACTTTCAATAGATTAGTATCTAGCCATTAATCTCAGGAAACAACCTGAGGGTTGCTGGAGTGGTGGGGGGTGGGAGGGATGGGGTGCCTGGGTGATAGACATTGGGGAGGGTATTGCTATGGTGAGCACTGTGAATTGTGTAAGACTGTTGAATCACAGATCTGTACCTCTGAAATAAATAATGCAATATATGTCAAGAAAAAAAAAAGAAGAAGATAGCAGGAGGGGAAGAATGAGGGGGGGGAGATTGGAGGGGGAGACGAACCATGAGAGACGATGGACTCTGAAAAACAAACTGAGGGTTCTAGAGGGGAGGGGGGTGGGGGATGGGTTAGCCCGGTGATGGGTATTAAAGAGGGCACGTTCTGTGTGGAGCACTGGGTGTTATGCACAAACAATGAATCATGGAACACCACATCAAAAACTAATGATGTAATGTATGGTGATTAACATAACAATAAAAAATAAAAATAAAATAAAATAATCTATTTAAAAAATATGCTTGGAAGAAGACAGGTCACCTTTGGGTAGTGGAATTATAAGGGACCCTTTCTCCCCCATGTCTTAGTATTTCCCTGAACTTCACAGGCTGTTGACAAAGCTATCACTACAATCAGGAAAAACACTGATGCTTGTCCTGCTCCCCTCCCTACCCATCCACTTGTCATCATGGAGCTTGGCTTCTTTGATGATTCTACTTCCTACAGCGACAGGTCTACACTGGGGCCTTTGCTGGGGTCAACACTGAAGACTTGTTCTATCTTGCCAAAGCCTTTCCTTCAGAATCTCCTGTCCCTCCTCTTGTCTTCTTTTATCATCCTCCAGAAAGAAAGTACTTAACTCTTTTGGTATAGGAGGAAGAGGGATGAGAAACATATACTTAGGTAACCTCAAATTTAGCTTATGTTTCTGTCACATGTGACAAATGTGTCTCCTGTCATACAGAGCTAATGGGAAATCCTCACCCTAGAAGGAATGAGTCATCCTCCTTCGTTTTCACATGGGGAATGTGAGGCCACGAGGTTGATTTAAGAATCTGCCATGAACCAGTGGATAGGAACTAGGTCTCCTGACTCCCAGACAGCAGCAGAATCCAACGGCTATCTAGAACTTCCAATGTAGGAGTTGGCCAGAGAAGGTAGTCTCTTCGTGTCCCCTCAATCTGTATTAAGACTCAGGTGAATACCTAACCCCATCCACTGGGAACTTTGCCTCAGCTTGCAGGAGAGTGGGGCAGTTCTGGGTAAACCACATTTTCTTACTGTTCTCTGGGAAGCAGCCCCCTCCTTTGCTTGAACAAGTGCACTTTTGATGTGGCCAGTTATTTACCAAGAAGAAGGTATGGCAGGTGCTTGGGGGTATTGAGAACCCAGACTTCAAAAGATTTATTCCAATAAGCAGTAACTCTCCAGAAAGCTTGTTAGCAATATATGCCACCACAAAGAATAATGAATAAAGGAGAAAGCTTTTTTTTTTTTCTACAACTAGGGTACACCTAGAGTGGAGGCCCATCAGAATTTCACCCTGGCAATGCTGGCCCCGTGGAGTGGGGTCCCAGTGAAGTCTACTTCACACTGGAATTCTGAAATAGAACATCTTGCTTGAATCTCCCATTTTCTGGGACTCAGCTCTTCTTCCCTGTTCCCTGTCTCAGAGAAGTGGGCACTAGTTAGAACCCTCGCCCATGTCCTGACCCGCCCTGACGTTCCTTCCTGCTCAGCTGCATTATCCTCCAGTCCATCTGCAAACATTGTGGTTTTCACTCCTGGCCCACTCAAGTCACTGCACCTGTGCCCCTCTCCCTTGCCCTGAGCAGTGCTGCCATTCCAGGTTTCCTGGATACCTCCGTAGCTCCCTACCTTGGCCATTCTGCATGCACTCTGTCTCCCTTCCAGGCCATTCTAGACATGGTAGCCAGGGTTATCTTTTCACAATGCCCGTATGTTCATGTTACTCATCTGATTGCATCCATTTCTCTCAGACAAGACCAGAATCCTCTACATGACTTATGTGCCCCAAAGCACCAGCCCTACCCCTATCCCACTCTCATCTTGGCTTTCTGGGTTGTGGCTCCAGTTTTGGTTCTGAAATGTGCTGTGCTCTCTCCTTCTACAGGGCGTTTTTTTGGTTTATACTACAGTTCTTAGTGTGGCCACCCACTGTCCTAAAAAGCCCATCTCCTCCTCCCTAGCTCAAGCATCACTTCCTCAGGGAGTCTTTGGTGACCCTGTCCAGCCCCCCAGTGACTAGTCTCCGGCATACTCTCTCAGAAAACCATGCCTCATTCCCTGAGAACACTTACCCTGCTCTGCATTTAGGTGCTAATTTGTTTAAATCCACCTCCTATCCTGGCTGTGGGCATCACGATAGTAGGGGCCTCATCTTCCATTGTTCAGGACTCTTTCTCCAGCATCCACCACTGTGCTTGGTAATTGCTCATTAAATGCCCTTTAAATGAATGCCTGAGTGAATGAGATGGACTTCCTCTGTGAAGCCTTCCAGACCTGTCTCCATGCTGATCTGGCACCTAGTATCCATCTATCAGTTTCCTCTGTAAAATGGGGCTAGCCATCGATCACAGTGTTGAATGGAAGGTGGGTTAGGATATCGTGGACACAGCACAGTGGCCATTATGTAGTGGGTGCTCACAAAATGCTTGTTATCTTTACAATCATACTTGTTTCTTTGAATCAGGAGAACAGTAAGGGAATAGGCCCCACCTCGTTTATCTCAACAGCCTGACAGGGAGGGCCGTGCGCACAGTAGGTGGGCCCCCGTGAATGCTTCTGCACTTGAACTGTGGGACTGCAACAGGAGGTTACGTTGTCCCTGGCTGCCTTTTCCAAGACTAAATCCTTAATTACCTCATCTTCCCGTGAAGCATCTTTTCTGATCACATAACTCATGGCACTCTCTGGCTAATTCATTTTTGATCAACTGGATTGTTCTACACTTACATTCCTGTGTAATATAGACTCTGGAGTTCCCCTCAGCACCGGAAGGCAGTCTGGTTCATTTGAACAAATTGCTTAACATGTTAAATTAGATTCAACTGTCCTTAGGAAGAAAAATTAAAAAGAAAAAAAGAAGATGAATATTAATCGTCCTCATACGCACAATGTTACCAAACTGCCTTATTTTACCATTGACAGTTCCCAAGGCATGTCTGCATTGTGATTGTGACTTGTGCCAAAGAGGAGGCCTAAGTAATTTTCACTATCAGCAGCCAACAGTCACTGAGAATGTACTGAATGCTTGGCACTGAGCACACAGCATTGTAGAAACATCCCTGACCATAAGATCCATACACAGAAGTTGGGGTAATTCATTCACTGTAAATCAGTTCATTCATTGATTGTGAATTTCATTCGTCTAGTCATATTTTTGTCTCTCACCACCCCTGTCCACTGTGTACCTGTTGAAATCCTATTTATCCTCTAAAGTCCAGGTCAGATATCTCCCCCTCTCAGAAGCTTCTCTATTCTTTCATTAAAAAAAAATGATAATAATCACTATTCTAACTGGGCTAAGTCTGTATCTTCAACACCCTTCTATTCTGTACTCAGCCCTGTGTTTCTTTGTTCAATGTTTTCTCCCTTATTAGAGTATGAGATGCTTAAATGTAGGGAAATAATTCTGTCTCAAGCACCTAGTATGGGGTTAGTGCGTGTGTGTGTGTGTGTGTGTGTATGTATATATATATATATATATGCCGTATATGTGCATGTATATATATATATATATATGTGCTCAGTAAATGCTCGCTAAACTGAACTGATAATTTATTCCACCACCAACATTTCCTGTACCTACTATGTGCTAGGTGCTAAGGGTAGCATCCAGACCCTGCCCTTCATAAGCTTGCGGTCATTTTGGGAAATGACAGATACATATATGAAACATAAAATAAAGCGTCATAGATGAAATCACAGAGGTATATGTGAAGTGCTATGGAAGCCCAGAGGTGGGTTTTGATACCACATGCATAATGAATAGACACATGACCATGAGGCAGGAAGTAAATACTTAAAGGTGAACCACTAGTAATTTGGAGGAGGCAAAAATTAGTGTGATTGGGATGATCAAGGCAAGGTTTGGCCTAACCTTTTGATATTTTGGGTATGATATGATTTACACAAGCAGTAGTTCCTTTTACTGTGATTATCCCTGGGCTAGAAGTTAAAATATACAATATTTATCTGCAGTAAAGAGGATACACCCAGACCTAAGAGTGTGTGAACCATTGGGCTGCTGACAGCTAGGCGGTCTTGATCTAGAAACATGACTAGGGTCCTATCAGGGCTTGCCTTCTTTTTTTTGTTTTTTTATACCTTGTGTTTTACTTTTTTAATTTTATTTTTTTAATTTTTTTATTTTTTAAAGATTTTACTTATTTATTTCACAGAGAGAGAGATAGCGAGAGCAGGAACACAAGCAGGGGGAGTGGGAGAGGGAGAAGCAGGTTTCCCGTGGAGCAGGAAGCCCGATGTGGGGCTTGATCCCAGGACGCTGGGATCATGACCTGAGCTGAAGGCAGATGCTTAATGACGGAGCCACCCAGGCACCCCGAGGGCTTGCCTTCTGAAACCCATTTGACTGAGTTTTAGAGTGTGGACACTACAGAATACATAATTAAATAAAATTAAAAGACTTTATTCTGGTCTTCAACTTTGAATGGCATAACTTGGTTTTATAGGTTCCCACCATTCCACTGGGAAGCAGACAAGGCCACTTGCCTTACTTTGGGAGCAGCCCTAGCAGCTGGGGCCCCTGGTCTCATGTTGGGAGAGCTGGTCTCACTCTTCTGGGCAGCAGGTAACAGCTCACATGCCGGCCTGGATTTAGGAAAGGACACTCAATGGGAATCTGGCATTGAAGCTGGGTCAGTGGGCTGAGGTGTCCTCCAGGAGCTTCTGAGTACGCTCTGTGAGGATGGAAGCCCTTGGGACACATCCTGGGCAAACCCACGCATTCATGGCAGCTCCCCCTCTGTGAGATGGTGCTGTTAGAATGATCTGAAGCAGTGTCACATCATGGAAAAATCAAAGACAGGAAATCAAGAGGCGTGAATCCAAATTCTGCCAACCTGACGACGCAACAGAATCACGTGTGAGTTCCAAATGCTCTTCGGCATCTTTAGCTTCAGGTCTGGACTAGAGGAAGGCCCAGAGCCTGTTACTAGACCACTTTCCTCTAATCTCTGCCACATCTGGGTTCCTCCTGACTTCGAAAATGCATCACCACTTTGTAGGAGAGAGTGAGCGGGGAAGATGATCTAGTCCTTTCCCTCCGAGTTTAGAGTCACTGAATCCACTCCATCTGGGTTTCCCTTCTCCTCTGCTCTGTTCTGGCCTCTGGTGGGACCACCCACATTCCCTGCAAGCTGCACAGGAGGGAGCTCAGGCAATTAGAACGAGGAGCCATGGCAGGAAAGACAGCTGTGGCCTCAGTCCTTTTATTACCCCTGCCACCTTTCCTTTCCAGTCCCACCTCATTTAGCAGCCTGACCGTGTGGACCCGCATGGGCCATTGTAGGGCTCCTCCTCCAAAGGGGGAAGGGGCCTTGGCTTCCCCCAGCCCCTGGACTGTGCCACCAATGGGTTTGATGGCCAGGCAGAGAGTAGCGTTGGAGGAACACTGCAGGTCACACAAGAGCGTCAGCCGCCACCTCTTCCAAAAGCACTCACTGCTTTTTACCATTTAATCTTCATAACATCTGAAAAAAGACAGGATTAGCATCATCTTACAGATATGGACATGGAGGGGTCAAGAAGTGAAGTTAGTTGCTGGGGTTACAACTTGACTGGGATCAGCTGGCTTGCTGAAGGAAGATTCCAAATATAAGTCTTTGTCAATAAACCCATGTGTGGACCCAAAATGGAGCCACAGACTGGCAGAAAGAAAGGTGGCTTCAGGGAGAAGATATTCTGGCACTGCTCTGTCTCTTTTTCGGGAGACCTCCATGCTCTTTGCCCATCTGCTCCAGACTCCTCTTGCACGGACTGGCCAGCCCTCCCCACTTTCCCAGTCCATACCCAAAGGGGCAAGTGGGAGTGCTTTAGTCATCCCCATTTCCTCAGCTGGGCGGAGCTCGGCTGTTAGGATACATCACTGGGCTATGAAAACAGTGACTTCCACATTTGAAAGAAATTATTTCATAATGATCCAGTGTAAAAAATACATATTGCATCATGAGTAGGTATCTATCTCTCTATCTATATTCACATCAAGAGGTAAAGATATAAATGCATATGCACACCGCACACAAACACGGATGTATGAATACATATAGGTTTGTTTTATAGATGGATACAATGGGAAAATATTTCATGAATCGATATATTCAAAGTACTCTGACATTTTCCATGCCTTGCTATCCCATTCCAAAAAAGCATTGCTTATTATCCTCCAAATTGATTTCATAATCCACTAAGGAGTTGCAACCCTCACTTTGGAAAACATGGACCCAAATGTTGGGGGACCTCGGGGCTCACTCCCGGGCACCTCTTCTGTTCTCTCTCTCCCGCCCTCCCCTTTGCGGATCTCATCCAGCTTCCTGATTTAATATCTCATATCCTGATGATTCTGGAATGCCCACCTCCAGCCTGGACGTCCCCCCACATCTCTGCACTCACATAACCAACAGCCCGTCTGACGTCTGTACATGGATGTCCAAAGGCATCACGAGCCAAACTCCCAATCCCCCTCTTCTTGCAGCCCACCCTAACTCAGGAAATGGCAACTCCGAGCTTCCAGACAACCAGGCGAAAGCCCTGGGAGTTATCCCTGCTGCCACTCCCTATCCAACCCGCCGGCGGAGGTCCTTGCCTCCAAACTATGTCTAGAAGTGAAAAACTGCTCAGCCCACCACCACTGCTCGGATTCATGCACTAGGATCTCTCTCTCCTGGATCACCGTAATAGCCTCCTAACTGATCCCTTGTTTGCACCTCAGCCCGAGTCATTCTTTAAAAATATGTCAGAACATGTCGCTCCGCTGCTCAAAACCCTCCAAGAATCCCCATCACAGCATGAAACCCAAGGCCTCTCTGTGGCCCTCAGGGCCCTATATGTCTGATCCGGCGACTGACTTCAGCCCTGTTGCCCACCCCTACTCCCTCTGCTTTCACAATCCCTCAGCCATGCTGGCCACACCCCTACCTCTGGGCCTTTGCTTTCATGGTTCCCACTGGCTGGATGTCTCCTTCTCCAAGTATCCACGAGGCTCACTGCTTCAGGATTCTCCAAAGAAATGATGCCAATAGAATGTGTGTATGTATGGAAAGAGATTTATTATAAGGAATTGTTTCAAGTGATTATGGAAGCTGACAAGTTCCGAGATGTACACTTGGCAAGCTGGAGGCCCGGGAGACCCGATGGCCTGGTAGGCCTACACGCCCGAGCCCAGGGAAGAGCTGATGCTGCAGTAGAAGCCTGAAGGCAGGAAACAAACCTAATGTCCCAGCTTGAGAGAAGTCAGGCAGGCGGACCTCTCTTTGCTCAGAGAAGCATCAGCCTTTTGTTCTATTCTGGCCTTCAACTGATTGGACGAAGCCCAAGCACATTCAGGAGGACAGTCCTCTTCACTCAGATCTACCTATTTAAATGTTCAGCTTATCCAAGAACACCCTCAAAGACATCCCTAGAATCATATTTGGCCAAATACCTGGGCAGCTGTGGACCAATCATGACACATAAAATTAATCATCGCACCCACTCCTTTACCTGCTTTCAGTTTCTGCTCAAATGGGGCTTTATAAGAGAGACTTTCTCTAGCCACTTACGTATGATAATACTACTATCACTCTCACGTTCCTTCAAATGCCCTTACCCTGTTTTCCCCTTCTCCAAAGTACTTATTACTTACCTGACTTACATATTTATTATTATTATTTTTAATGTTTTGCTATCTACCCCAAACTGTAAACTCCATGAGGGCAGGGACCTTGTATGGCCCCTTTCCGGGATCTAGAACAATCCAGGGACCATCTTTCCAGGATCTAGAACAATGCCTGGTATATAATAACTGCTTATGTAACATTTATTGAATTAATGAACGAGTCTCTAGCCAGCTCATAAAGAAGCCATCCTTGGGCTAGGTGCTTGCCCTAGGCCAGCCAGTGGGCACCCTTTATGAGGAACAGTGACTTTCTTTCCTGAGCTGGGGGGACAGCAGGCAGGACTGAGTCTGCTGGACTCCCTTGGCCATGGGAAGCCCACACATGTTGAATTGCACATATGATAAACTATTCTCTTTCCTTGGTATAGACTGTCAATAAATGGTTTTGTCTTCTTTATAAAGTCTCATGAAAAATAAAGTTACAAGAGCGACGAGAAACCTGAAGACTCAATGCATGTTTGGAGAAAGGAGGAATTGAGTCTAGCTAGTAGAATAAAGAACCTGTGGAGAAAAGCTATCTTAGCTGAGCCCTGATGGGAAGATTCAGGACTGAAGATGGGGATTTGCAGAAAGGGCGTTATCAGGTAAGAATAAGCACACGCCCAGGCAAAGTGTTGGGGAAGTGTGTCTGTATGCAGAACACAGTGGGTCCTTTGGCTTTGCATCCTGTAAGTATCAAGGTCGGTCATTGCCCTGGGTGTCAGATCACAGGCACATTCAGGAGAGATACAATTCAAGTCCCCGAGTTTCATTTTCTCATCAGGTTGTTTGGTGGCCTGGCTTTTCCAGATCAGTGCTCCTCCCTTCCCCAGCAGTGGGGTCTGCATTAATGCAGGTAAAAGCCTGGGAATCTTCTGGCTGTCCTGTTCAGGACACCTTTGCTGTTCAACAGGTAGAGGTGAGATTGCGGTAATTCTAAGAAGCAATGGGAATCTGTACTTGAAAAATGCTTGTCTTTACTCTCTGAGTGTTTAATTAGTTGATTCTCACATCTTCAATGGTGCAAGGGCACCTGGATAATCCTCATTCCAACACTGGCTTTTTCTACAGATCAGGAGCAAGAGGTGGGTGGAGAGGGTAAGGATTTGACTGAACAATTTTAAGCTTGTCAAGAGTCATGATTCAGTGATTTCAGTGCTGCTCCTGATTTATTCAGACTTGCCAAAGAACTGTATTCTTTTCATGCTCTTCTTAAAAACTACCAACTTTTCATCATGTTAAGGACCTCTTGGAAGAAAGAAGAAACATTAAAAGATGTTCTTGGCTTATAGGACTCTGGCTTTCTCTTTCTTTCTATTTTCTCTTTCTGTCTCTATTTGTCTGAATCTTGGTCTGTGGCTTCCTCCCTCTCTGTTTCTTTTTGTCCTCTCGATCTCCCTGAGAGGCGGTGGAGTGTACTCTAGAGGAAAGAATCCTTGAGAAAGAAGGAGGGAGCCCAGAACCTGAGTTTCAGCCCCCATTCTGCCACTTCATAATTGAGGATCACCAGGCAAGTTGCTTAACCTTCCTGGACCTTGATATTTCTGAAGTTACAATGGAGAGTTGCCTGAAGATTGGGGAGGCAGGGATTGTATCACAAAAAGCAAAGCAATTCTACTTTGGGATCAAAAGTCTTCGGTCTTCTGTGGGCCCTGTCATGGACCAATTCCGTGGCCCCGAGCGGGTTCGGAAACCTCCCTGCGTCTCAAGTTTCTAACTGGTAGAATGAGGACAGCACAAGGCTGTGGGGAGAAAAAGAAAAAGCAATAATCTAGCAGGGAAGGCATAGCTTCATGGTCAGGATGGCTGGGGTTCGGTTCTCACCCGTTACTACCTGTGAGGTCTTGGGTCAATCACTTAGTGATACTAGTTCGGATTCGGTGGACATGTGTCACATGCCAGGCATTATTCTCAACTTTTATTTGGATTATCCCAGTGAGTCTTCCTGATCTGACGAGGAAGGGATACCGTTTTCTCCATTTTGCATCTGACAGACTGGAGGCTCTGAGATACTCAGGTGATTACTCAGTGTGGAAGGGCAAGGAACTGGCAGAGCAGGGGAGCAAGCCCGGGGCTTCTGATTCCAGAGTCCACACTCTTTGCCAGTGGGCTAACATGACCCCAGGTCTTCCTTTGGGCATTGCAGATCCACAAGCGGAATTGCTTATGTGTAAGTACTAAGTAGTACTTACCTCACTTATGGCTATTTCAAGGAGTAAATGAGATGCTATATATACATCTTATCACAGTGTCTTGTATAATGTAATTCTGTAATAACTGTCACCATGTATATATATATATATATATATATATATATATACCCTCTTTAACTATTTCTTTTTAGCATACGAGGGGGTAAAATATATACATCACGTGCCTGTGAATAAGTGACTTGTGACCTTTTACGTGCTATACAAGTCACTGTCATGATGACACTCTCTAACGTTTCTTCTAGCTCTTAATTCAGACCTTCTATGACTCATTTTCCCCAGGCTGTATCAGCTCCAGCGAAACTTCCCAGACCACTTTACGCAGCGATGACAAATGGCTCCAGAGCCCTCTGACTTCTATATTAATTAAATGTGAGAAAACATAGAGCTCCATGAAAAGGCACCTCTGTGCTTTCTTGTTTAACTCTGTACTGCTACTATACCTTGCAGCTGCACCACTCAAAACAGGTGGCAATAGAACAGTATTCTATTCATTCTGCATGGTGAGTCACAGATGAGTTATCCAAATTGCATCTCATGTTCCAAAAAGGAAAGATGCACCTCGAGAGGCAAGGGAAGAGAAAGGTGAATCAAGAGACTTTAAGTAGTTGGTGCAAAGGTCACAAACATGATGTCAAGCTTTACCCATTTCTGAAGCAATCATTTATTAAGCCCTTACTGTATGCTAGACATTGGAGAAGCAAAGTTGAGTGAGTCTTGCTTCTTGTTCTGGAGGACAAGAAGGGAAAGGATTTCTGATCTACTGATTGCTTGCTTTGGGCTGGCATTGGGCTAGGAGTTTTATATTTAATCCTTACAATAATCCCCTTGAGATAGGCATTATAATTCCCGTCTTGGAGATAAAGGGATTGAGTTTAGATAATCCTAGGAGTTTGCACAAGGATCATACAAGCTAGAAAGTAGAAGGTCTGGGACTGTTGGTTCCACCACTATTTTACTATGCCTCTGCTTAGAGAAGCCTGTGTCTGGTGGGAGATAGATCTAAATCATTACTGTCTGGAACTTTAAGGTTCTGGAAATTTGGTCCCACAGTACATGTGGAGCCCATAGTGAAAATTTTCCAGCAACTGGAGTCTGAGCCTCCATTATCAACTTAGAAAGAGGATGGATCAAGGTCTCTGCTACCTGTGTTATCTCAATCCCTGTGTGTCCATCTGTTCTATTCAGTGGCTAAAGGAAACTTTCCAGGCTGCCACAGGTGACTGAACATTGGCAGCCTTGGCCTTCTTCATGCAGACCGAAGGAGGGGTCTGTGTAGCCCTGGCATGTCTGGGGTATTGCAGGGCAGGGTGCCCACAATATTGCTAAAACATGGGTCTCACCACATTGTTTCTCCACCTGCCATAGAAAAGAGCCAAAGTCCTGAGCTGGGCTTCGAGGCTCTTCTGTGAGGCCCTAGACTCTCTATAATATCCTTTACCTGTCCCCTACAGCTCCAGCTTTGCCACACGCCTCTTCTTCTTTTCAGGACTTTTTGCCTCTACTCCCATAATCTTTTCACCACTTGTAACTTAACTCAGATAACTGCTTTTTCAATAAATCTACCATACATCCAGCAGTTCCACTTGTGGATATACACCCAAAGGAAATGAAAACAGGAGTTCAATGAGATATACACATATTCATGTTTATCACAGCATTAGTCACAACAGTCAGGATATGGAGCCAACCCAAATGCCCATCAGTGGGTGAACAGATAAAAAAACAAGTTGTGGTATATATGCACAATACAATATTACTCAGTCATGAGTAAGAAGGATACCCTGCCAGTTGTGACAACATAGATGGACCTTGAGCACATTATGCCAAGTGAGATAAGTCAGAGAAAGAGAAGTACTGTATGATATCACTTATATGTGGCATCTACAAAAGTCAAATCTGTAAAAAAAAAAAAAAAAAAAAAAAAGCAGAGAGTAAAATGGTGGTTACCATGGGGTGGGGATGGGAGGCTAAGGCTGATGGTGTTTAAGGGTACAAATTCGTAATGGGTAGTAAATAAGCTCTAGAGATCTAATGCCCAGTATAATGAACATAGGCAATCACACTGTGCTACAATGATGCAATGTGATAAATATCGCTTCAATGGCAATCATACTATAATACATCAAATGTATCAAAGTAACATGCAGTGTATTTTAAATTAACCAAATGTAACATGTCAAATTTATCAAATTAAAGGAAAAAAAAAGTCTACTTTTCCATGGAACCTTCTCAGATATTCCAGGTGGAATGAATCACTTCCTCCTCTTCTTTCTCATAGCACTTTGCTGACACTTGTGAAATAGCACAAAGCATAGAGCGCCTTCGGTTCTGTACCTACTTACGAATGCATATTCCTTCAGGAGACTTGGTCATCTTGGATTCCTCCTGAGGCCCTGGCAGAGAGCCTTACTCACAGGGTGCTCAATCAGGGTGTGTGGGGTTGACTAAGGAACTGTAAAGTAGACAGTTGGCTCCTGTGTCTATGCAGTCATTTGCCTGTGTGCCTTCGGAATCATTCTCCACCCTTCCCCTGCTCTGCTCTGGATTACAGGGCCCACTGGCTTACAAGCCATACTTTCCAGGTGCCTTTGCTGATCACGATTCCAGTGTCGTTTCTCAGGTTCTGAGATGGTAACATATAAGCATCAGAAAACTTAGATGTTGATTCTGCTCTGCCACTAAGCTTCCTTGTATAATTCGTATAATTTCTCCAGGCCTTAGATGGCTCTTTAATAAAATGATGATACCGAATTAATGTTCTGTTAGGGCCTGAGTATGTATGCATGCATGCATCAATCCATCCTTTTATCCACACACTCACGAAGAATGTATTGAGCTTTTCCCTTCTACCAGGCAATGGGGATATATAGAGGTGGATACAGCATGGTTCCCACACTCAGTAAGCTCATACTGGAGCAACAGAAGTACTTTCAGGAGGAATGTGATGTGAGCAAGCAGGTTCTTTATTTTTTTT
>NW_027397097.1:8632622-8648736 GCF_003265705.2 Callorhinus ursinus
TAGCCTGCTATGGGAGCCAATGGGAGTCAATTTCCTGAGGGCAGAACAAGAGCAATGGATAGAAGCCAGAGGAAGTCTGATTTCATCTCGAGATGACAGGGAGAATTTTCAAATAATTAGAGGAGATCCACCTGGCCTTACCAGCTAGTGATGTCCTGTCAACAAACATACCCAAGGAGGAGCTAGATGATGCCCTAGCAGGTGGCAGGGAATATTTCCCTGCTTTGAGAAGATAGACTACATGCTTCCTAAGATGGATTTTTAATTCTAAGCTGCTATGCTGCTAAAAGTCAAGATTTCTGTGCTTCCAATTAAGGGTTTTAAAACCCTTTATAAAAAGCAGCATGACTTTACCTTTACAAAACTCCATGGAATTTCAGTTTATAAAACAAGGAAAACTGAAGCGACTCTGGCTAATGTGCAGGGCCCTATTCTCCTGACCTTCCTTTCAGCTCCTGAGAAAACAGGCAGAAAACTAGAGCTCTAAAGAATCTAGGAGATTTGGCTTTCTTGTGGCTGAGTACCTGCAGTGTAGCCTCCACATATGGTCCCTTTCACCGCTCCTAAGACCCTCTGTGCCCTTGGAAATTAGATGTTAAGGATCCAGCTTGAATCCATGCGACTCACAGGATATGGCCCTGGCTCAGGGCCTGGCTCTGACTCTGCCATGTTCTGATGATGGGGCTTCTGCCAGCAGCTGACTCCCAGTCTCCACCTGGAGTCCCCTTCAAGGCACTATGCACTTCTCCCCATCTCCTCCCCTCCTCCCTCCCTATCCTCCCCTTCCTCCCCGGCCCCGAGAACCTTCACAGTTGAGCAGCACCTCATAGTTCCTGAGCACACCCTCTGAGTTGGACACAAAGTTCCTGCTTGAGCTTCATACCAAAGCTGTGAGCCAGATGTTAGTATCTATACCTAGGTCACAAATGAGGAACCTGAGCCTCCTGGAGGGCACGTGACTTGCTCAGGGTCACTCAGCTGAGAAGCTCTGCCTGGCCCTGGAGCCCATGTCCACTCTGCGCCCAGGGTAACCCGGTCCCTCCTGGGGCTGGGCCCTGCTTTGCTCTTCCTGGTTGTCCTCTCAGATGCCAGAGCTCCTTACTGCTTGACGACAAACCTCCTGCCTGGTTTTCTGAGTCTCAGCTGCCTCTGAATTCTCCTTTGTCTTACTGTGTTTATATACTCTTACATTTATTAAGCCCTCACTATGGAGTGGGCATGGTTTTAAACATTTTACTGCATGAACTGATTTTATCCTCTCAGCAGCCCTATGACACAGGCATCCTTGTTATATCCATTTTACAGATGAGAAAACTGAGGCCCGGTGAGGCTGAATAACACAGTCACACAACTATGAAATGGCAGAGCCAATACAAACCTGGGCATCTGGCTTCAGAGCCTGACAATTCCTCATAATTAGACTCTGTTTACAGGGTTTTGACTGGGCAGCTTATGTCCCCTTCACCAATAGTTGAGACTCAAGGACACAGGGACCCAAAGGGACTTAGTGACAACTCCTCTCTAGAGGTGTCAGAATGGTAACTACCATACATAGACTTTGACATGGGATCATATTTTATCCAAGGTAATAAATAAATGAGTGATGAAAGCTTTGGGTGTATGTGGGGAGTGGGCGGGTGGGTAGGATGGGGGAACGAGATTTCTGCATTCATTACTTGATACAACAGCTTTTCCATTTCCACCTAGCTCCATCAATGTCTTGTTTTATTTCAGTGAACGGTTAAAGTTGTGGGTTGACAAATAGATTTTAGCTCTTGTTCCAGATTTGGTCGATTTATTGTGGCTGCTTGGAACCATGAGTTGGGATAACTTCTGCAGTCACATTTGGTCTCAGCAGGAAAGAGAGTCATGATCCATTAAGAATGTCTGCTATGTGTGAGGGAGGTGAAGGTGATGCATGTGAGTTGTTTATCTGATAGCCATGAACTAATTTCCTATTTCTATTCTGGTTCTTTCCTGTTTTATCCTTAATCAGTTAAGTGGGGGCAGACATGTCCTCATTCTAAAATGTGACCTGAGCTTTGCCAGGATCTCCATCTGCTCCAAATCTGGTTGGTGACGATATGAACATGATGTAGAATGGGGGGATAGGAGGATGGGGAGAAGGATTTACACCAAAAATGTTCCTTTTTGTCTTGGCATTCCCTCCTAATTCCGATAGAGCATAGACATTTTCATTAAGGCTTAGCAATTCAGTGGAGAGGGTCTCTTTCTCTCTTCATTCCTTGGGTACATGGCTACGACTGCCTCCCCAATGGCATTCTGCATCCTATCTTGCTGAAATTCATGGCAAAACAGCAGTTCCACTGTTCGAGACTCAGTTTCCTCTCAATGCTCTTGGACCAGGTGCTGCCCAACTGTGGGATCTGCAGTGGTCTTCCTCAGGTCTTCCCAAAGCTGCTTTTGCCTCCGCTCTCAGGTTCTAACTCATACGCCCCTCCCTGAGAAAGCCTCTCCTTTAGCACCCTCTCGAGGATCTCCCTCAGCCATTCTCTATTGCATTATCCTATTTCATTTTCTTCAAATCTTGCTTCATTGGCTTGACTTGTTTTCTTATCAATGTGCTGACTTGTTAAATGTCTGCCCCCTCATGTTGGTAATGTAAGCCCCATTGTTACTGTTTTTTCTTTTTGGTATAAAACTGTAACACACACAACTCTAAGAGGAACACAAAAAGTCAAGGTTGATGCTAGAAATGCCACGTGTGGTCTTCTTTGGGGTAAATGGCAGCTGTCATTTCAGTGTTTGTCGTGGTTTTGACCACCTCGCACACAGCAGACAATTTAACCCTTATAGCAGTCTGGATTCTCTGAAGTGTCTTATCATCCAAATGCATCTCTACCCTTGAAGATCTTTTCCCACGCCCACATGCCCTTCCTGCTGGCCTCTAGCCTACGGTTTCCATCAGATCTGACAGACCGGGGGATATCAGCTACCTGGTAGTTTCCATCCAAGACAGCGAACTACTGTCTTGGACCAAGCCCGGGAGTGTCATGGAAGCAGGAAGAGCCCATGTGTCCAGTTTATTTCCTAGTGACCTTACTAATATACTCTTTGGCCATTTTCCTCCCAAATCTCCAGCAGCTTCCCAGTGCCCACGGCCCAAAGTCTAAGGTCTTTACACTAAGGCGCTTGAGGTTTTTCAGGTCTCTCCGTCTCTTGTTCTCCTAAGTCAGGAGCAGACCTTGGCTTGTTCCCTGAATATGCCTTGCACACATTCTCCACTCCCTGGGGTCCTTGCTAGGCATCCCTCTTGCGCAGACATCCTGGTCTCCCTTATCTTCGGAATGGAGCATTCCTCTGTGGGCCCCTAGCCCCCTGCACATTACTGCACATGGACACGTGATTTTGAAATTCATTTTTTGCTTGTTATCCTAAATAATAAGCCTGGGGGTAAGTACTATCTCTAATTCGTTTTTGTATCCTTAGTGCACCTAGCAGAGTGTCTACAAAAGAATGAATAGAATCACTTCTTTATTTTTATGAATAACAAACAAAAGCTCAAAGTATAATTGTCTTGCCCAAACCCATACAGCTGGTTGCCAGGGGAATCAAGACGTGAACATCAGTCAGTTATATTTAGAGGCCCCACGCTCAAATGTCAAAAGGCACTGGGAAGATGACATAAGTGGGAAAGCGTATGGGTGAAAGATGATCTGAAGCAGGGAGACCTGTCTCTGAAAGGGAAGCCACCAAACACCTCAGCTGACAATCATGAGGAGGGCAGGTGGCTTCGGCTCTGCCAGATAGATATTCAGGTTCCACGGAAAGCTGAAAAATCTGATTTGTGTGTGATAGCTCACACACTTTTTCAAGTTGCCAACTAGTTCTAATTAAGATACCATGTTGCTCAAACACATCTCCTCTGTGAGCCAGATGAGGCCTCAGCCTGCCAACTGGTAACCCATGCTTTTAATCTCCATAAGGCCGCCCTGGAGATGGTACCGGGGATCATGTGGCTCAGACTTGCTTAGTGAGAGACAAGTTCCAATTGCCTTTGTGGTCAAATTATTTAAAGCCACTGATGTTGGGCTCATCTTGGGGCCATCAGGGTGAGTGGGATGAACACCCTTGAGTTTCACATGGATGCTTCGAAGTTGTGTCAACTCCAAATGAGTTTTCTTGGTCATTAAAACTGACCAAGGACCCTAGTGATTGTCTACAAACGGGCTCTGCTGTGGATAAATGCAAATCAATACAAATTATGAAAGGGGCCCTGGGATAGATGGGCTGGCTGTCAAGAAGATAAAGCACTGAAGAACTGTTGCGAGGGGGAGCTCCAAATGCCTGGCTCTTTGGAAGTGGAAGGTGATTAGCTCTGTAACATTTATGTACATGGGGCGGGAGTGGTGTTCAGCCACAGAGAAAGTGATCAGCTCTGCCTTAATATAGGCACCGAGAACCAGGCGATGGGAGTTTTGGCCACATTGACTTAAGCATTCATTTATTATGACAAAATGAACCAGTATTGACCTGGAGGTCCTAATGCAGGGTATCAGCATACTAATAACAGGCTGTTACATGCGCTGCTGGAGTGGGGATGAAAGGCTTGCTGTCCTTTCAAATGTAAAGGAAACGGTGTCATTTAGATTTGAGCAATTGGTCCCAGGTTATCCTGACGACATGCAAGTCGGAGTTTGTGGAGTGAAGGGGGGCAGCATGGAGCAGCATGGGCTCACATCTTAATTCCACTCCCTCCTGGCCTGATAACCTCGGCCATGTTGCCAAACGCATTTTCAGTCTCAGGTTTATCATGGCTCAGATAGGGACTGATAGCATTTTCCTCTCAGGTCGGCGGGGCGATGACCTTGTAAGGCACTCTGCACAGTGCCTGGAACACACAGGAAGCCCTACGCATGTTTACTTCACTTCTCTTCTCAACCTCCACAGCGGCACTTTGAGTCACTAACGACTTGGCTTTCTATCTGAATTTTATAGTCTCTCTGTCTCTATGCTTTCTTCTCTTAGGCAATGGATTCTTTTGGAGCTGAGTCTTTCACTGATTCATCTTCGCATCTTCCAAAGGGCCTGCCCACAGTAGGTACCCAGCCACAGGGCACAGGGACTGAGCTTGCAAGTCTCGGTTCCCAGCACCAGCCATCATCTCCCCTGTCAGTCACTGCAGCATGCAATTGCTCTGTCACTCCAGGCCACGTGCCTCAGGAGGAACAGAGACGCCTGCTGGTCCTGATGCATGCATGCTTCCCTAAATCATCCCCTGCTCCAAGTAGGGACTAATGGCTCTCGAGCATGGAAGGAGAACCTGGGATCCCTATGACTGCAGGTGTGAGGTAGAACCTAGCAGGCTTCCTTGAATGGGTGACTTCTAAGATGGGCCATGGAAGATCAGGGAGATTTTTCTAGGCGGAAAATGAGGAAAGGTATTTGAGGCAAAATGTACAGCCTGTGCAGTTTTGGAGGCATGAAAATAGAGGGTGTGGAGTTAGAGAAGGAAGTCCCCTCGAGGTTGTTGGCCACGTACCATGTGCAGGAGCTTTATAGCTGCTCTCACATTTCGTTCGCTCTCTGGACTTGCCAGGGAAGTGAGGGGAAAAACAGGGATCAAACTTCACAACTTGTTCAGATCACATAGCTGAAAGTGGCAGGGCTGAATTTTGAGTCCAGATCTCTCTGATACTAATGTTTTCCCTCTCAGGTAAATAGTGAGGGACAGGGAGTAGCGGGCTCAGGGACTGGAATTCACCATCGATTCCCTGACATACTATCATCAGCTTCAACCCCAAGGTGAACACTGTGTCTGCTTCTCTGAAACTGTATTCTCCTTCGGTTTGGAAAATTCCCCATATGTTTGAAAGGTGATCCTCAGATCTCTAGAAAAAAGTGGGATCAGGCTTGGGAAGAAGGAGATCTATCTTCATACACAGGATTTGTTTTGTTTTGCAAGTTGTAGCCAAATTGCTTGAGCTCTTTTCATACTTGGATTCCAGACAACTTGCTGAGGTCCATATTATCTGATTTGGGGTGTTTTTGCACAAAGATTTTTTATTTTATCAGGTGCATTCCACCCCACCACAGCCCAGGCTAATTGCCCTAGCGATGCCTCGGGAAATTGGGGAGGAAGTTTGCACAGGCGGTGTTATCAGGGAGTGCCTGATAGAGCTTCTCTGGGAGCTGATTTGGGAGGCCTCCTTCTACCTGATGGAATCATCTTTTAGATTCTGGGGGCCTCTGGGCTCTG
This sequence comes from Callorhinus ursinus, assembly GCF_003265705.2. Taxonomy (NCBI): domain Eukaryota; kingdom Metazoa; phylum Chordata; class Mammalia; order Carnivora; family Otariidae; genus Callorhinus; species Callorhinus ursinus. The sequence continues at coordinate 8,638,843 of NW_027397097.1, forward strand.
ATGGCAGGCTGAGCTGTCACACTATCATTTTCCCAAGTTAAATGCAATCCTCAAACTGGATTAAATTGGATGGAGACATTTCTTTCCATAAGGGCATGTAAATAGATGGATACTCAGCAAACCATAGAAAGTGAACAGAGGAGCCAAGCTGTTTGGGAGCTCATACTTTGGGGTCAGACACGCTGTCCTTAGAATCCTTCCCCTCTCAGTACTGTGTGGCAATGGGTGAGCATTTTAACTGCTACACATCTTAGTCCCCTCAGCCAACACCTAAGCAGTAATAATAACTCTCTCCTAGGGTTCTCGTGAGAATTATACAAAACAGCATTTGTAAAGCTGCAAGTACACTTCCTGGAGTATACCTCCCTTACTTCCAAATCACTGACTGGGGGAAAAAAACTTAATAAGTGATACGTAATTAAAGTATTATTTTTCTACTAAAAGACAGGCTTTATGAAGCAGATATCAAAATTTGCATGACATTTTAAGATTAATAAAGGAGCCCTCAATGAAATTTTAAGCTTACAAGAACTGCCTTGAGCTAAGCCTCCAGATCTCTAGAGGGAGACTTTCAGATTCTGTTGTTGCAGAGATTCGGTGAAAAAATGCAAGTACAGCTCTGGTCCAGTCTCCCCATCACTGAAGGAAGACTCTAACTGCTGGTTTTTGATTCTATTTATATACTTGGTTGTCCTTTTCCTAGATGGAATACCAAAATTTTCACAGGGAGTAGGTCTACAATGACTTCATTGAATCACAGAATTCTAGGGAGTTCAAAGGAGCCTTTATTATGCCAGGTGCATCTCACGTGCCATCCTGGGCCCAGGACAGTTCTGGAAGCAGGTTTGCTGCTTGGCAGGAGACCCAGAGACAAACATTTCCACAGGCAGGTGACGGTTCAGGTGCAGGGTAGCTCTTGAGTAGAACTTCTCTAGGGACTGAAGGTAGGACTAGAGACAATGGGCTTTGCAACATTCTTCATGAAAGTGTTGGACTTCTTACAGGATTTAGAGTGGGATTTTGAGCCAGTTTCATACTGATGCTAAGGGGCAAGCGACCAACAGGTAACCTTTGGTCCCCACAAGTGTTTAATAGAATGGCTAAATGTGAAGGCTCAGGAGCCTATGTTGAGTTCATATTTTGGATCTGGAAACTTCAGGAAATTACTCAACCACTGTGGACCTCAGTTTCCTCCTCTGTAAGTTGGGGTGAATATTAGTAGTCACCTAAGCATGTAAAGCTTTTAGCATGTAGCTTGGTCTGTGATAAATGCTTAACAAATGTAACTTATATTTCCCACTATTACTTCTACCACGACCAAACTTAATATATTACTGATCGTCATCTTCCACATCTGTAACACCATCTACACCTTTTATGATTCATGTTGCTTTCCCCCCTTGAATTAGCAGCATCTGTCTATGTTGTATCTCCCCTAAGTCACTTTGAGCCCAGTGATCTCAAACATTTTAGCACCGTGCCCTTCCCGCATTCAGCCCGGGGCTATGTCTTCATTCCCCCGGATGTGCAGATAAACCCCTTTTGCTACCTACTTCTCCACACCCAAACACAAAACCCTTGGCAGTGATGCTTTCTCTCCCGGGTCACTAGTTGTTCCCTAGCTTAGCCGGGGCCTCTAGACCTAAGATCTGATGCTACGGATTACATTGTAGTCATTTCTCTTTAGACAAAATACATTGTGAAATGTGAGTGAGAAATTGACTTTAGCTCCATGTTCTCATGGGGCTGGTGTCTGGGCCATTGAGCCCTGATGGCTGCATACTTTTACAAAGATCAGAACCACACCCAGATCACCCATGAATGAACAGGGTGCTACCTTTTTTACGGCAGCTTGAGCTCTAAGACATGCACCTGATTTGAGCTCGGGCTGTTGCTCAGAGTCCTTGGTGGGGACCACTGCACAGACATCTTCCCACCCCCTTCTCTACTTGAAGAGTGAGCAGTATGTGTCTCAAGGGGTGAAAAGCAAGATCTAGACTGTCTTTTTTTAGCCAAGGATCCTTGTCTTCCTCTTGGAGTCTGGGGAGGACAAGAAGGGTTTTAACCTTGTGTCTTCTGTATAAAGCCCTTCACTTAGAGGAAAAAGAGGCTGCATCTCAATCCCTCTCTGGAACTGGCACAGAAGCAGGTTGGCATTCAGTACACAGTGATGTGTTTGGTGGCTTGTGGTATTGTGGAAAGGACATGGGTTTTAGAATCAGGCAGATCAAGATTTGAGTTCCTGCTCTGCCACTGACTAGTTTAGGCAAGTTACTTCATTAAGCTTGAATGTCCTTAATTGCAAAAACAGGGAAGATACCATCCACCTCTCAGGATTGAGAGAATTTAATGAAATAACCTATTCAAAGGACCTGGCAGTGCGTGCTTGGTGCACAGTGAGCGCTAAACAAGAGTTATTCTCTTCTGTTTCTCATACTCTTTTGTTGAAAGGCTATAATAATGCTGAGGCTGGACTGGGTGCCAGGGTAACTGGATTCTGATGTGGGCTCAGCCATCAACTCCTGGTACAGCCAGGGATGCAGTAATCTACCTTTCCAGATGTCTGTTTTCTCATCTTTAAAAGAGATATTCATTAGGGAATTTGTTCTAGTGTGTCTCTAAGGTCCATTTCCGTTTTAGCATTCGAGATTTAACATAGACCTTCTTTAAGGACAAGCTGGTGGTCTGCTAAGAGGTCTTAGGATTCTTCTTCTCCCCCACCCCCAGCCGCTTCCCCCCCTCCACTGATTGCTTCTCCCTCTGTTACACCAACCAGATTTCAGGCATCCAAGTTGGCTATCCCTCATTGCATATCATTAACAAATCCACATCAACTCAGAAATCTGCTGCCTAGGGATCTCCATGGTTCAAGGAATATTTCAAAATTATGAAACTGGGTCTCCTGTCCCATTATACCCCATTTCCAGCACAGACGCTTCTATTACTCTCTAGTTACCATGGTCTCATCCCCTGGAATCAGGGATGTTAGCGCCATTTTGCTTTGTGCATTCTATTTGTACATTGTGTATACCAAGAAGTAGAATGTCACAACAAGAATGCGGGATTTGTTTGAAGCCCATCCAAAATGTCCACTTGCATTATCTGCAAGTTACCACCTCCTTAAACTTCTGTGTCTTCACCAGGAAAACGGGGACATTAATGCCTTTTTGATCCATCTCTTAAGGCCATTCTTAAGATTGTAGTAACACAATATATGTAAATTTGGCTTCTGGAACTCTCTTTATATATGTGAATTCTCTTTACTTCTTCTGAGCCTCAGTTTCCTCATCTGGAAGTGGGGTTGGCTAGGTTATCCTCAGGGAAGGCACCTAATGTAGTGGCTGGCACAGAGCAGGCACTCCAGCTTTTAATTATCGGCATTGATTCTCATGATAACACTTCAAAATTGAAATAATATTACAATTCCCTTTTACATATAAGAATAGTGCTTTGTAAAGATTATTACAATAGTACTTATCACAGTTGTTATTTTTTGACGTTTGGGGGCCAGCCAGAGCTAGACCATACACACTCTCTATTGCTGTCCTCCAATAATAGCACCCGGGAACTTCAGGTGTCAAGCATTCTTATTAACAATCAACGACTCACTGAGACCAGCGAGACGTCAGCAGAGTCCACTTACAAAGGGTGCCGTCAGGACCCACCATGGAGGATACCCCGTCAGGTGTGTGTGCTGCCCTCAGGGACTCCTGGCTATTCCAGAGCCCAGTCCCCATCACTGTGGCTTTTCCTGCTTCCTCCATAAAAAGTAGTATGTGACAAGCCTGCTGGGGCAGGAAATAGTTTTGCGCTAATGAGTTTGTGCTTCACTGACGCTTCCCCATTAAAATCATGTTAACTGTGCCCCCCTGTTAATCATCCCAAAATCAGTTTATTAATTAACTCATTTTGGGAAATCGCAATTTAGTCAGAGCTCTCCAGCTCATTAGCATGCTACCAGGACAGGGAAAATAGATGTCGCTGAAATCCTTCCTTACATGTTCAGCTCATCAGGGCACAGAGTCTTTTTCAGTCCCCTTGGTTTGTTCATTCATGAATTCATTTGATAAAGAATTACCGAAAGCATCCTAGGTGCCTGACTCTACACGTGGTTTGGGGATAAAAGCCGGAAGGCACAGCCTCAAGAACATCAGAAAGTTGGGGCATGAGTCTTGTGAGTGGGCATGGGGGACAGGGGCCCCTAAAGCACTCTTTAGACTATCCTTAAACCAGCCATTGGCTCAGGAGCAATGAGCACTGAGCAATGAGCTCAGTGCCTTTCAAAGTCACTTCCGATTCAGCCGTAGCTGGCTAACTGCATTTCTGTAGGGAGCTCCGAAATTATCCCGCCCAATCACCATGTTCATAATAATGATAATATTATTAACAAGAGCTAACATTAATCGAATGATCACTGGGTGCCAGGCACTGTCCTAAAAATACTTTACATGTGATAACTCAACTAATAGCATTGACTTAATAAGTCATTTATTCAATAATAATAACTGAGTTAGTAACTCATTTAATCTCTGCCATAATTCCGTAAGGTAGGTGCTAAGAGTACTCTCATTTACAGATGGGGAAACAGAGGCAGGCTGCATGGGTTTGAACACAGGCACTTTGGCTCCAGGATAAGAGAAGGGATGAGAACCAGGAAAGGAAGCGGCTTGTCCAAGTCACACAGTAAATAGAACAGAACTCATGCCTCTCCGATGGCCCAATCAGCCAACTTCCCATGGCGCCTGCCATCTGCTTCCAGAATTTCCTACTTCTAGATCAGGCCGCTGTCTCCTGAAGGTTCCTTGTGAAATATAACACAGACTCTGTGCCTCTTGGGGGTAGGGTCCTGGTCTCACTTTGACTCTATACCACTAGCATTTCGCACATAATATGCACACAATTGATATTTGTGGACTGGCTCCATGAGCATGTAAATACTTCAGATTTAGCCATTTGGTAATGCAGAGGTCTCGTCCTAGGAAGACTTTAACTTCCCAGCTGTGTGGCTTGATGAATGCTTTCTACGCCTCAGTTTCCTCATCTGCAAAATAAATCTGAAAATAACTCCCGGTGGGCATCGTGAGGTTAAATGAAATGGAATTAAAAGTGTCCCCTGACTAGTAACTCACTATGCCAATGGCAGCAGGAGTCACCTGCTTATTAACTTTACCATTTTTGAGTGTCAGGATGGTCCTCACCGAGTGGCCTGAGGGCAGCTGGGGGCCAATCTGCCTGAAAGGAGATGTTGGCTTTTCCTTTTGCTCATCAGGCACTGAGAGGGCAATGCAGGAATTAGCAAGTTTGCCTGTTGATTCCGCTGTTTCCCTGGATGCCTTTGTTCACCCAAGATCCAGCCACTAGCTGGCTGTCTGCAGCCCGTTAGGGCACACGGGCCAGAGAGGAAGCATGCCAAGCCCTCTGCCTCACCTTATATAATTGTCACATTTACTCTGTGAATTAGCATAATGAAGATGTTGCTATGTGTCCATCACACCATTGCTCTTCCTGGACACAAGGAAGGCATTTTCTATTCCAACTTGCAGTAACTTTGGGACCCACTACGTTCTAGCCAAGAGTTCATAGGTCAACATTATATCTCTTCCAGTCTTGGCTGTAAGAGTCCCTGTTAAGCCCTCTGATTTTTTTCTTCCCTGCCACAGCAACCTCAGAGGTCATCTGTTCCAGAAGGGTAGCCACAGGATAGAGGAAGGCTACCCTCCCCACATCAGACGTAGCACAAGCACGTAATACGTTGTGTCATGAGCCACTGAGGTTTGGGGGGCCGTTTGTTCCTGCAGCAAAGTCTTGACCTGTGCTGGTCAGTTGCAGACAGGTCCTATTGTGATCTCATTTTCAGGTTATGAAATAAGGCCTAAGGGGGTAGGATAGCTACTAAATGAGCAGAGCCAGGACTCAGACCCAGGTTGGTCTACCCTCTGTCATATCATGACTACAGGATAGCTGGAGAGAGTGGTGGGTTGGAAAAACAGCAAAGAATGATGAGACATGGGCCTAGGTGTATAATGTGGACAGTTTTCCTTAGCCTTCTGAGTATTCTTTGCTGGCTATCAAAGAGAAAGCCAAACATTTCCCATCATCTTCGGATGCTGACCGAGAGGTTGAGTGGTGGTGAGAAGAACAGCATTGTCCTGGGGACCATGAGGTCTGGGTCCCACTGCCTACCATTTGCTTGTGGGTCCTCGGGCCTCAAGGGGCCTCCTTCCCCTCTATGGGTTTCTTCTTCTTCAGTATGTAACAGAAAAGGACTGGACCAGATAACCTGACCTACCCTTGCAGGGCTCTCATGAGGGCCAAGTAAGAGGTTATTAAGTGCAAGAGTTTGTAAACACTAACAGGCATGGAAAAGGAAGGACCCTGGTGAGATTTTTAGGAGCAGCAGAACTTAGGATCTGGCACCTTGTTATCAGGAATAAATGATTCATTCTGGATCATGTTAGATGAAGTTATGGAGGTGGCTACTAAGGAGCTGGCAGGCAACACCATGGGCGAGGATCGGGTCACATGGATTATCTAAGCCATGGATGAACAGACTGGGGCTTAGGCTTATCCTAACTCAAGAGAAACGGTGAACCTATTGAATCCTTCCCTCTCGCCCTTCCTTTCTCCTTCCTCTGCTTAAATATTGTTTTTCAGGCTGCCACCTCATGTCATGTAGCTCCCTCTCAGGCCCCCTTAGCTTACTCTGTTTTCTTCCTAAAACTCAGCGGCTTCTCCTGGACAATGCTGCAGACCATCTGTTGTCTTACTAAACAGGATGCTTCATGGGAGCAGGCACTTGTCTGATCTCTTCATGGCAGCAACCTTGCTTCTGGAAGAATGGTGGGCACCCAATAAATGTGTGTCGGGTAAATTAAAGAAACCACTGTTGCATCTTACAAATGGTTAGTTTCTTGTTACTGATTACTCCTCTTGTAAAATGCATTTAGAGGGAGAGAGAATTCCCAGGAGGGCAGAACTGGAAGGTACTTGCGGGATCAGGGACTCCAAGCACTTTGCTTGCTGGAGAGCAACTAGGCACGCCCGAGAGAGGGAGAACTTAGAGAGGACGGGAAACCCCAATGGTCACAACTTGGACTTGAGATTCAGAGGCGCTTCTGAAATCCTAAGCAGGCTGCTGTGCCCGAGCTCCCAAACTCAGGTTGTGCTATGTATGAAGAAGACCAAATTGCAAGAAGAAATTGTACAGCTTGGTCTGCTGTCTTCGCTGAAGTTTTGGTGCCCCATAGGTGTGGCCTCTATAGGCAGGGACCATGACCGATTCATATTCTGTGGCCCCAGCAACCAACAAAGAACCACCCTTGATGGTCAGTTGGTGTTGGAAGAGAGCATGGAACTGAAATATTTCCTTCATTTCTGGGTCTCCCTGTTTGGACTCCCAAATTTTCACCTCTATTACTCATCTCATACTCCATTTCCACTCCCCCTATACAATCCTCTTAAACTTGCCCCCTCTCCCCATTTCTCCCAGTCCTGCTGACAATTCACATCTCAGACCTGGTTCCTACTTAGAACAAATGTCTTTCTTCTCTCTTTTTACATTTGTTTTTTTGAGGGTAGGAGCTCTGAGTCATTTATCACTTTAACTCTCAATGCCTCACACAGTGTCCAGCAGCAAATATGCTGCTGCTGCTGCAGCTGCTGAAGATGCTGAAGATGCTGCTGCTGCTGATGACGATGATGATGACGAAGATGATGATGATGCTGCTGAAGATGATGATGCTGAAGATGTTGAAGGTGATGATGATGATCATGATGATGATGAAAGCTACTATTTTTATGGAGCACTCATTCAGTGTCAGATACTGTGTGAAACATTTTACAGGATTCATTTCATTGGCACCCCTGCGTTGGTGGAATTACCATTCCCATTTTACAGATGGTAAAATGTTAATCAACTAGTAGGGCTCAGAACTCAAAAGTCATAATAATCACTCAGCTAAATGTCAACTGACCGGAAAGGATGTAGCAGTTTGAGCTCCTTTTTCTGCCCTGTGTGTGTAGAGTGTGTGTGTGTTTTCTTTCTTTTTTTCTTGAGCAACTTCCTAGAGCCTATAGGCACACAAGCTCATGAAAATGAGCCAAGAGCAAACAAGACACCATTATAGCCTGCTCGCCTTTGGGGCTGATGAAATGAAGGCTTTCTGTGAGGTTTCTATCTCCCTTTCTTCGACACTTTGTGACCCAGCAGCATTCTTAGACACAGGGGGCACATGGACTCTCCACCCCATCCCCTGGCAGCAATTATGGAAACCCACTTGAGTTCCAAATTAATATGCAATTATGATTTTGGCAAGTGCTCCAAGGAAACCCAAAAGGGCTTAATTGAGTGGCACTTTCCCATGTTCCCATCCCCAGACAAATGGCACAAAACACTTCAGATGTGCTCTGGGCCCCGAAAGCACAGGGGAGGGTGTTGTGACCTCTGGGGGAGAAGGGTGTTGACATCTGAGGTGCAGAGATAGGAATTCAACACGACAAGTATTTGCTATTTGGGTGTGCGAAGCTTCAGGGGGAACTCACACCATTAGGGGACTCACAATGTAGAGGAGGAAATAGAAAAAAAAAAGTAAAATAAACCAGCATTATAATTAAAATAAAATGTCATAAGTCTTCCCAAGTGGGATTCTTTGGAACCCAGTCAAAGGCTGGGGATTTAGGCTGTGTGGGAGGAAGTGGAGAAAGCTGGACCCCAGGGTTGGGGCCCCATAGTTTTAACTTTGGCTGTGCAACATAAAGGGCAGAGTCAAGACCCAGGGGTGAGAATTTAGGGAGGCAGCTTCGGGCTCAACCCAAGCAAGCGATATTATCATGAATCTCCTACCTCCCACTGTATATGACAATAATGTCCAGGTGAATTAAAGATTTAAGCAAAACAAAACAAAAGAATATTTGTATAACCTTGGGTGTTAGGTAAACCTTCCTAAGCAAGACAGGAAATTTAGAAGCCTGAAAGGAAAAGACAAATATATTTGGCTACATAAGGATTTAAAATTTGTGCAGGCCAAGTTACCATAAACAAAGGCCAAAATCCCAAACAAAGTGAAACAAATGATACTTTGGAAAAATATTTGCCATGCATATGAAATGAGGTTACGGGGACCCAGGTTAATATGCCTCTATATAAAGTGCTTTCACAAATTGATAGGAGAGAGTCAAGAAACTTAATTTTAAAAAAATGGGCCACAGATTTTGTTCGGGCAATTCATGGAAAAGAACATCAAATCGGCAAATGAGCATGCGAAAGATGCCCCACCTGACGAGCAGCCAGGGAAAGAGAAATTGAAGCACCAGTGTGATACCACTTTTCCCTATCTAGATGGACTAACACTGTAGAAAGCAACAGTATCTATTTACACAAAGGCAACAGGGGGTCTCAAGCTGCTGCTGGGAGTATGCCTTAGGGATGGTTTGGGAAGTTACCTGACAACAAGCTTTTGAAATTAATATCATACATACCACTTGACCCCAGATTTGGAAATCCATCCTACACTTAAAAAGATTGGTATGTAAGGGTGCAGTTATAGTGAAATTTTTGCAGCAAACAATTCAAAACATTAATAAAAGAAACTTAGAAACAAATGTGAATGCCTATTAATGTGGGAATAGTGAATAAATAGTGGTACATTTATACTACAGAATATTGTACAGTTATTATGTTACAGGAGTTAGTTTTATATCTTTTTATAAATTTTGACCTGGGGCACTCTCACAAGTTACTGCTAAATGAGAAAAGCAAGTGTAATGTATATATTATAATTTTGAGGGTAAAAAAACAATGCTGTTTAGGCACACATGTATATTTTCTTCCTTCTTCCTTCCTTCCTTCTCTTTTTCTCTCTATTCCTCTTTCTTTCTCTTTCTCTGCATTCCTCT
>NW_027397097.1:8648836-8731720 GCF_003265705.2 Callorhinus ursinus
CAGGCCCCCCGGCACATAAGTATATTTTTATAAGCATGCAGAAAAGTGTGGAAAAGGGAGTGGAGTGTGGATATATAGATGTTTACTTGTTCATCTTTAGTTAGGATGCACATAAATTGCTTTTGTAATTAAAAAACCCCAAGAACAGGAATACAAAAAGAGAAGCACTAAGAACAAATGAATACATTGTAACAGTTACCAAAGAGACCCAGGCCCTGGTCTGGTGGAGCCACTGCAGGGAGAGGGCTGGAAGAGGCTGGGGGGGGCTGCATCCCGGCTCTGAGCAAGGGTTCCAGCTCACAATGTTTGAATTCCCCGGTAGCTCTAGGAATCTTTGGTCAGAGCAGAGGAAAACCAGGGCAGGGTAGAGTCACAGCACAGCAATGGAGGGGAGACTCTCCCAGTGGCCCAGGCAGAGGCGACGTGCAGGGGAGCAGTAAGGTGAGGCCACAGACTTCCGTCTTTGATGAGCTGGAGGAGGCTAGTGGCCTTTAAGGGGGCAGCTTCCGAAGGTCTGTAGCCACAGAAACTGGATGGCAGGGAAGTAGGAGTGAGGGGGCGAGAGCACGTGTCCGCCAGCGTGCCAGTGAGCTCTGCAGAAAGGGAGGCGAGAGACCGTAGCAAGACAGAGAGAAGATTTAAGCTTGGAGAGACCTGAGCGCGTTCCGGGAAAGGCAACCAATGTGAGCAGATCATCTATTCAGCGAGGGCTCCTGAGGGGTTGGGGGTGGGTTGCTTGGCACTGTGCCAGGGTGCCTGCCTCCGGCAGGAAAAGGTCAAACCAAAGACTTCGTTTTGGGTGGTTATAGTCTTTGGAGACAGGTAGATCCTGGTTTGGAATCCAGGTTACTAGCCCTGTGGTCTTACCCATCCAAGCCTTAGTTACACTTATTAAATGAAGATACTTAATGCGAGGACGACTGGGTGGCTCAGTCAGTTAAGCATCTGCCTTCAGCTCAGGTCATGATCCCAGGGTCCTGGGATCGAGCCCTGCATCAGGCTCCCTGCTCATCAGGGAGCCTGCTTCTCCCTCTGCCTGCCGCTCCCCCTGCTTGTGCTCTCGCTCTCTGACAAATAAATAAATAAAATCTTTAAAAAAGATACTTAATGCCTATGTCTCTGGCTTGCTGTATTAGAAAAACATACAGAGTGACAGGCCCATAGCTGGCATGAACTTAAGGGGGCAGCATGGCCTGGAGGGGAGGAAGTGCCATGTGGAGTCAGACAGACCAGGTTGGAATCTAGGCTTGGACACTGACCAGCTGGTGACCGCGGGGGGATCTCAGGGGAGGCTGGTCTCCCCATCTATGGTTAGGGCTACGAATGTCAGGTCGTTGTGAGGTTCACAGACAATGTTTGGCAAGTACTGTGCCTGGAACAAAGAAGGTGCTTACTGTTTAGAAGCTGTTATTGATAATTTTTCTCATCATCCTTTTCATAGGGGTGAGGTCATGGGATGACGGTTTTTGCAACACATTAGGAACAGCCTGAGAAATTCATGAATCGTTCTCCAGTGGCAGAGAGAACCTGCTCTGTTAACAAGGTGTGCCCTAGATGCTCCTGGCTTTCTGGAACTGGGCGTGGGGAAGGGAGATGGAAGGTGGGAGGTGAGGGGAGGGAGGTGGAGGAGGGTAAGGCTGGTTGCTCCCTTTTGATCACCGATCCCCCTGCCCCCGCCTTTCCTGTGCATATCTGTGGTATTATATGGGACAAGCAGGAGACAGGGATCCAGTTTGATCGCTTGCTTGCTGGATGATAATGAGCAAGGGGTTTTATGAGCTTCAGATTCCTATCTGCGAGAGTCTAATAATTCCCACGTCAAGATTAAATAGGCAGGATTTGTTACTGACCCGGGCATGGACTAGATGCTCAGGAAATATAAAGTTTGTTTCCCTTGACTGCTAATGAGGGCCCCTATCTCATTCATCTCTGATTCTTTACAGCCTACTGTGAGGCCCAGCCCAAAGAAGGTACTCACATAAGAATTCATAAGTAAATGAATAAATGAACGAACAAGTGAACTCAGGAACGCTTGTGAAGACAATGTTGAAATGAACAATCCCTGCAGATATGGGTCCACAGCACGTAATAGCGCTGTGTGGTTCTGGTCTCAGGAAGTACGGTACCTAAAAGACTTTCCTTCCTGTTATCAGAGACAGGGAAAAATGATAAATTAATTTACGGCCGGCCATAATTAGACAAGAGGGTCATTGCAGTCTCTCTCCTTCCGCTCTCTAGGAACGTTTACGGGGCTCCGAGGGCAGCCTTTCCTACCGGCCCCGTACGTGTGCTGGTTCCTGTATTCATGAGCGCTAGGGGGAGAGGGCCACTGCGGGGTTGGCCACGGCCTACCTCAGCAGATCCCAGGCCCGCTGGATGACGTGAGCAGGGTCCTGGACCCCACACAAATAAGGACTCAGGAGCTCTGTGAGCTTTGCCAGCTCCCATCCTCTTTCTGGTTCTCAGTTCTCCTAGCAAATGGGAAGTTTATGTTAAATGACCTTTAAGGCTCTTTCCACTTTGGGATATCTCATGTCTGTATCAATCTTTTTGAAGCAAATATTTAGCTTGATTTTAAGTTCAGAAATACCCATAAGAGAGAGTGCCTGTGTCAGTTTTCTGGAGCCCTCGGATGCTTATGGATGTTGCACTTACTTTAACAGGCTGCACTGGTGATTATGACCGCTCGCGCCAGAGCTCATTCTAAAAGGAACCACAACGGTCTGCTAGTCTAGAGCTCATGCTCCCACGTCCTGCTTCTGCCTTGTGCCAAGTTTCGCTCAGAGAAGGGTTTTGCTTGGCTGTCATCATTATTAAATGTTTTAAAAACCACTTATATCTTACTATACATCCTGATTTACTGATTCTTATTGCCAATTGGCTCCTCAAGGCACTTGAGTTTGTGCCTCTTCAAGTCAAATCTTTTCATTTTATACACGAGTCATCCACTCAGAAGGAGGGAAGGTGACTTGTCCAAGGCCCCACAGCTGGGACTTCAATAAGCAGTTCTGACTCTCAACCCTGAGCTTTTTTCTCCAGGGCAACCTAGAAATAGGGCTCAAGTAGGTGAGCTGCAGGGACGGGCAGGCCTTTGGTGTAAAGCTTTGCTGGGGGCTGATGGTGGTTTCCCTTGCAGATTTTAATGGAGAGAACAGAGAATTTGGACAAAAGATGTGTCTCAGATGATGCTGGCCTCAGTTTTCTCGTCTATAAAAACTGGAATAACCTTATTCTGCTTCCTACCTTGAAGAGTTTGGGGGGCTTTGAGTGAAATAGTGCACGGAAAGGAGCCGGTAGGTATTGAGGATAAGGGGGCCTTTTTCCTGGGAACTGCCTGAAGATGGCTGAGGGCTGACAGACCTTACCCTCTGAATCTTTCAAACTGTAAAAAGCGCATACATTCTTGCTTTCAGGAACATGCCTAGGTGGAGAAGGTGGGGATTTATATGAAAATGCACCTGAGCACTTTGAGCTCTCTACAAGGAAAGATTTGGGAGAACCAAGGCACCAGCCCCTGGGGCAACCTCAAAACCCACCCTCCATCCTTGAGGCATCCATGTCTGAGACAGCCTCCTGCTAGGGTGGACCATGGGCTTGATCCCATTTCTCTGCATTTGCATACTACAGAAAAGCATTTCCTTTAACACTCCTCCCTCTCTAGGCTGAGATGCATTTTCCTTTCCTGAAAATAGCCAGTGCAGATACATCCCATTTCTGACAACGCATTCTCTCACCCAGCAGATTGGAATGATCATTTAAAAGCTCTGAGTGAAAGCTCAAGCTTCTGATTGATCCGATAATATTGTCTTGTTCCCATTTTAAGCTACCTGTTCTTTAAATTGCATATAAAAATACAGTCCATGCAATATTAATACACTAATGAATAATACACTAACAATTTGAAGTATGCCAACCCACCCAAGGATTTTTCATCTCCTGCATGTTTCATCAGAAACACTTGGTATATACTGAATAATCGTTAGGGTGATGAAACTGATAATAACAATGAAATAAATATAGAGGAGTTTTATCGTAGTGGGGAAAAACATGAAAGGTAATTCTCAATTATAAGTGAGAAATGGATGCCTGTGATCAAGGGATGGGCCCCTGCTTTTGACGTATCACAGGTGAGGGCAGCCGCGGCTGTGGTGAGGGTGTGTATTACACAGCCTCATCTGTCTAGCACTGTCAGAGATGGTGGTAATGCATGGACAGGGCATTTCCTGACATCGGCTGTAAAACAGTGTGAGGGAAAGGACATGGATTTCGGGGACAGCTGGCCCTGGATTCAAATGCTGGGGCAGCCACTTCATTGTCTTGTGAACTCTCTCAGCCTTCGATTTCCTGTCTGAAAAAGGGGATACTGACTACCCCACAGGAATATGGTGAAGATTAAATCAGATCATGTATATGAAAATGCCTGGACCAGGGCCTGACACCTGGGAGGTGTTCACAAACTGTTTCCTTCCCCAGAGTGCACAGTGGGTGGTGCCTGCAGAGACTCCATAAATACTAGTCCCCTTCACACCTGAAGCGTGAACTGTGAGGTAGCTGGTGGGAAATTCCAGAGGCCTTTTCTTCTCATTGCTGGACTTCAGAGTACATCTCACACTACTGGGGTTTTGGGATCTCTGATCTCTAACTAGAGGGGAGTTAAGGTACATCTCACCCAATATGGACGTGGAAGAATGGAAGGTATACCAAATACTCTACCAAGAGTATTTATAAACTTTGAACCAGGAAGTGGATGAAAAAAAAAAAAGCACATTATTTTGGGATAAGTGCTGTAAATGGGATTTGTTTTGTGAAGAGTTGTAGATTTTTTTCTTAACATAAAAAAAGACATTCATTCATTGATTCACTCATTCATCCTTTCCTGAGTGTTGATAGTGGGCTAGTCACCGTGTTGCAAACATTGGAGGTGTAAAGGCATAATCCAAGGAGGATGACAAACCCGTACACTGTTGACTAGTTAAACATAATTAAAAATGCTGAAATACAGGACAAGGAAATGGCAGGTGATTCTGACACCTGTGATCAGGGACTCCTTGAGGGAAGTGGTATTTAAGACAAAGAAGGTAGGGGATTGTGTTCAAGCTCATGGCATAGTGTTAGAACCAAGAAAAGTATATGGTTCTGCAAAGATTTTGGAGAATGGTTGAATGTTGGGTGGTGGCAGGTAGAGTGCGCGACACACTGTGTGCACATGAACGTGTGAGGGTGCTGGCTGGGGACGGGTCTAGTCTGCTATTAGTCGGCAGCTGCTGAGGATGTTCCAATGCACTCTGCAAAGCACTTACCCACAATGTCTCATTTGGTCATCATAACAGCCCTGCAGGCTGTGCCTGGTTGTCCCCATTGCACCTTTGAAAAAATGGAGATTCAGAGAGGTAATGACTAGCTAGGGCCATTCTGGGAATTCTATTCCATCTTTCCAGTTGAAAGGCCGTGTTTTAGCTCTCCTGAGTCCCAAGGTCCTGTTCAGAGAGGATGCAGAAGAGATAAAACAAGATCTTGTGCCCAAGACACTAGTGGTGACTGTTAAGACTTTAATGTGAACAGAAATTTTAAGATCTTAGTCAAGATATGATCAGTCCCAACCTGGAGACAGATGAGCTGCCAAGTTCATGGCTAGGGTGAAGTTTAACAGAGGGGGTGCTTTTTGAATTAGGTCTCGAAGTATGGACAGGGTTTGATGGGCTGAGAAGAGAAGGGGGGGTACTTGGGAGCCTGGAACACATGCCTCTGATTCTGTTTAGGGGACAAATAAAGAGGAAGATGGTGAATAAGGGCAGGAGCAGAAAAGACTGGAAGGGCGTTTCAAACCTGGTTGCAGGACAACAGGAATTTTGTGGCACTTCCTTTTCTGACTAAATGTGATACCTTAGTTAGGCAAGGCTTTTGACCTTCTTTATTGAATCCTTTCCCCCCACATTTGTCAAGAATGGTCTGAGGAACTGTCATAAGGTTAAGTCTGATGCTACGCAAAAAGCAGTCAGAGGTCACTGATGGGAAGGCACCCCGTCAATCTGGGGAATTATATTCTAATGAATAACAGCAACATGGCCCAGAGCAGTCAGTCACCGCGGCAGGGGAGAGGGAATGAACTCGACTCTCATTTCTCCAATGGGCAGCAGACATCAGGGCTTCTCCCTAGCTCAGCCGGGGAACTCAGCTCACAGTTCCTTAAACTGTCACTCTTTAAGACTTCAGCTGTCTAGGGAGAGTTTTGGACCATGTGATTTTAATAGACCTCTTTTTGACCAAATTTAATTTGACCACTTTAAAAACTGGATAGGCTATTATTTGCGCTGCAGGACACAAGTTATGCCATTCTGCCTCTGGATCTCAGTTTCCCCAACTGTTAAATGAGGGAGTAAGTGTAGATGTTCTCTAAGGTTGTCTTTGGATATAATATCCTATGACAATGGAAAATGCCAATTCACCCAGGGTCACCTGTGTGCGGTCAACATTTCTCAAAATAGTGTTCCACGCAGTGCTAGCATAGATCAAGCAAAAGTCAAAATAAAACAAAGACCAAACAGGAACAAAGAAAGCAATAAGAGGGATGGAATCTATGGACAAATTGGATTAAACACAATTAGCCAGTGTTCTTTAGTGAGTTGCAGTGCATTGAGAATCTCCAGGAACATGAGATAGAGAATTTTTCCAAAACCTATTTGTCCACATAATCATTTTCTCCTGGAGTTAGTGTTCAGCAGATCATCCTCAGAGAAATGTTACACTAGGTTTGGCCTAATGAATTCAAACCCTTGGCCGTTCTTTCTGAGGCTCAGGACCAAGGGTGTCTGGAACCAAGGGGCACTCATGTGTTAAGTCCAGTTCTGTCCTCCTTGTGGTGTGACCTAAGCAAGTCATTGCCTCTCCTTCCCTATAATTAAGATGAAGGGGATGAAATGATCTCCGGGGGGCTCTTCTGGTTCTAATATTTTATAAATACATAATTTTCTGTAGCTCATTCATTCACTCTTTCATTCTGTCGGCAAACGTGTAACACGGGCTGTGTGCTCACCACTGGGGACAAACCATGGCTGGCCTGGAGGAAGTCCCAGGGCAGGGGGGAGCGAGGGACACATGCACAGGCAGCAAGAGTCAAGGGTGATGAGTACTTGTGTCCAAGCAGGGCGCAGAGATGGCATCTCACCAGCCTGGGGAACGGAGAGTTAGGAAAGGCTTTATGGGGGCAATGCCACTTGACAGATGAATAGGAACTAAGGTGGAGGTAAAAGGAACTACGGATGAAGAAGCATCATGGATAAGGGGATGAAAGGAGGAGCAAATACAATGCATTCTGGGAACAACAACAGCAAAAGCACCATCAACAACAAAAGCAATGATAACATAACAACAAAACAGCAAGTATGATGTTTTTGAGCAAATATGAAGCGTCTGGCCAGAGCTAAATGCTTGCATTCGGTAATCTCCAATTCCTACAGTGCTGTAAAGTAGATATTATCCTGATTTTACAGTTGAGGCAAGTAACAGGCAACTCACTATGCTATGTGGGGATTTCCCCCTGAACACAGCTAACTTTTGGCTGATCCCAACTGATCTATCCATTTCATTTATTACTCATGTCACTTTTGGTCCAAGATTGAGTTTTTCCTTTCATTTAAGTCACTTCTGACAGCTTCTTACTGACTCCAGTGAGGACATGAAATGCAAACACCTTTCCATCTTAGCTTAGGCAAAACATTAGGATGCGCAAGGATCATGATGCATTTTCTAACCAAAAAAGAGTGATTTGCAGATTTTCAAACAACAATTCTTCCCTCTACTTAGTGGGTCATTGTGATTAAAGCTTAATTTAGTTGTCCTCCTTGAAGGAAAGGTTTGAACATTTTTTTATATGAATGTATTCATTCATCAATCATTTACTGAAAATGTATCCCATGCTAGACACTGAATAAGATACTCTGGGATTACCTCAAATCCCCATAATTCAGTGCAGGTGGTACCTCTTCCAAGAATCTTTCTGGCCCTCACCCTTGCAAAAAGCTGGGTCAGATGACTTTTTCTGCACTCTAAGACTGCCCTGGATCTTGCTTGATCATATTGATCAAATTGATTCAGGGGTGGGCACCTGAGCCAATTCTATTTTTTTTTTTTCATGAGGGAGACCACTTTTGAGTCAGTTCTTGTCAGAGAGAAAATATGAGCCCCAGTCTTGGCATTGAGGGTGCTGGAGGGAACCCAGCTTCCACTGGTATTGGAGAGAAGAATATGAGGCTTGAGGCTTCTGCAATCGACCAGCTTTTATGAGGGAAGCAGGTGGAGCATGGAGCCAACCCAGAGGGAGTAGATCCAAGAAACTGCCCTAACTCAAGCTAAGGGCCAGTGTAGTCCCCATTACTGCTGACAGTGATGTGAGTTGGAATTATTAGTCATTTGTAACAGAGAGTTCCAACTGATAGAGGCATGGATCCATGACATTTTAAAGGAATAGGTTCTGGAGAAAACGCTGAAAGAATTCAGAAGAGAGTGATCACTTCAGCAAAGAGCTCAGGAAACAGGTGGAAATGTTTGAATCGGGCCTTAAGAGATAAACAGGATTTGCCCACCCATGTAGGTAACGCAGTTCCAGAAGAGGACACAATAGGAGACAAGTTATGAGGCCCAAAGCACAGGGAACATTTGGGAATAAATATTTGGCTGGAGCCTGAGCTCCATCATAGGCAGTGGCAGGAGGGAAGCAAGGACAGGTGGGCAGGGGCTGGCTCGCAAAGGCCATGAATGGCAGGCACTGTAGATGGGTTCTGCAGCAAATTTGAATTTCTCTTCCCAGGAGGTATGACATGGAGTGGTACTGTCCTACTGAATACACACTGGCTTGTATGATCGGACCCAGAGAGAATTCCCCGTGTTCCCTCCAAACTTCTGGGATTAGAGGCAGAGACCCCCTGTCTGCTTTATGACACAAACCTGCCCCTATTGCTTTCCTGGTGCCATATGCAGATTTCTGACTGTCTTTTTGTCAGGAAAGGGAGGGAAGAAGACAAAAGAGAGGCACCCATGAAGGGATTCAAAAGCCCCTTTTGAATCCATAGATCCCAAGATGAAAACTGTATCCCAAAGATACATGCCCCCCAACGGAATTGAACTGAATGAAAGGAGACAAGGAAGAAAGCACCAGGAAAATAGATCCTCTTCACTTGTCAGGGCTGGAAAGAATGGGGCCTTGGGAATAGACATTTCCAGACTGGCAATCAGGGCCATCCTGAGAATTCCAGATCTTCCTGAAGCAGAGAACAGATGTTTGTCTCCCACCCACTCTGCTGCCTCGACCAAAGGGGGATTTTCAGGCTGTATCTACACAGCTCATGTTCAGTGAGAACTCAGGCAAAACAAGCCTTCAGCATGGGGCCAGGATCATGGGCATGCAATCTATTCAGCTGCATAGGGCCCCATGCTTACAAAGGGCCCCAAGCTTGGTTTAATGCTCTGCTGTCACCATCTTGAAATCCTTAACACTTTTTGAACAAAAGGCCCTGTATTTTCATTTTGTACCGGCCTTGCAAATTACATAGCATATTCTGTTGTTGTTGTTTTTTTTAAGATTTATTTATTTATTTGAGAGTGAGGGAGAGTGAAAGTATGTGTGCAAGCGGGGTGGGGGGAGCAGAGGGAAAGGGAGAGAGAGAATCTTAAGCAGGTTCCATAACCCAAGGCAGGGCCCCACACCTGGGCTCATCTCATGACCCTGAGATCATGACCTGAGCCAAAATCAAGAGTTGGACGCTTCACCGATTGAGCCACCCAGGTGCCATTAGCGTATTCTGCTCTTATGTCTCTGAGAACGGAAGAAAAAACAAAGGTCATGCATGTTACTAAGATTCAGCTCTCCTCCTTTGGCCACCCTGGGTGGCAAGAACTTGCTTTACCCAGCAGATCCTTACACAAACCCAGCACTTGCCCAGACCCTTCCTTTTGTCTTATTCTCCCACCTTCCAAAAATCCTCCCCACCTCTCAGGAGTAGGTAGAAATGGCATACTTCTCCAGCACATTTTCCCTGATTCTTCCTATAAAATGTACTTCCTCTTTTTCTGTCCTCTTACAATGAACTCTGCCACTTTTGCACTGTATTATCATTACCTTTTGCCATGTGGGATGGGGCTGGCACAAGCTTTTAGAGAGACAGACATAGATTCAAGTGCATGATCTTGGACATCTCAAACTTTGCGAGCCCCAGGATCTTCATTCAGGGTTACTGCAGACCACGAGATACAGCTAGGGGACCATAGCTCCGGTTTTGCCCAGGGTGGTGCTGGCCTATGCCAATACCCAAAGGTAATTATTAATAGTGCCCCCTTCAATTTCAAAGAGTCCTGGTTTGAGTGAAAAGTTATATGGCTTCCTGGCTTTGCCTTTAAAACTGCTCAGCAAGGCATATGACACATGTAATAGATGCTTAAGATATGTTTGCTGAATCAGATGCTTCAAAACAAAAAATTCCCCTCCCTTTGATGTGTATGTGTTAGCATTTTTGTATCTCTACCAAATTTTACAGATTATAATTAATGACAAACTATCCAAAAACTCAAAAAAAGAAAAAAACGGCCAAAGCACCATGTGATGGAAAAAATGACAAAACCACCTCTTTTATCCTGTCTCTGATTTTCCAAGGGCTGTGGTGAAGGCTTATATGCCAATTTACAAAGCCTCCTGGGAGGGGGCAGAGGGTCATGCCGATCTTTTGCTTTATCTCCATTTTGGCCTCTACGGGTGCCTGTCTGTCAAGGGTGCAGCAGAGGCAGGACTCTGGACTGCTTTTTTAAAAATTTTTTAATTTTTTAATTTTTTAAAGATTTTATTTATTTATTTGAGAGAGAGAGAGAGAGAGAGAGAGAGAGCACAAGCAGTGGGAGTGGCTGGCCGAGGGAGAAGCAGGCTCCCCACAGAGCAGGGGGAGCCTGATGTGGGACTCGATCCCTGGACCCGGGATCATGACCTGAGCCAAAGGCAGTTGCTTAACCAACTGAGCCACCCAGGCACCCTGCTTTTTTTAATTTAAAGTTTGTTTACATTTACGCTGAATAAAGCAGTGCTAATGCAGACCATGACTTCTCCATTTCCTTCAAGGAAGGTCTGGAGTCTCAGAAGGGACCCACTCTTTGTCCAACTTTGAGCCAGTTAGTCAGCATCTACTATGTGGCAAGTGCCAAGGCCAACTCCTTCTATTGGCTACAGTGGGGTCAGTATCCCCTTGCAAGTGTTTCTGGAGCAAGTGACTTTATGCAATTTTCTTCAGCTGGCAGATTTCCCTCTCCTGCAGTCCAGGGAACATCTGAACTGTGGAGCTGGTTGGCACAACCCACTCAACTCTCTGGCCAAACACCTCACAAGGCCCCATTATAATAGAGATCTATCAGAACACTTGGAAGGCAGAGCATTTTGATCTTGTTGTTTGGGTCAGAACCCTGACCATATGGTTTTCAGTTTTTGCTTTGTTTTATCTTATTATTTTTTTAATGTTTCAAAATAAAAATTGTATATATTTAAAATATGCAACATGGGCGCCTGGGTGGCTCAGTTGGTTGGGCGACTGCCTTCTGCTCAGGTCATGATCCTGGAGTCCCGGGATCGAGTCCCGCATCGGGCTCCCTGCTCAGCGGGGAGTCTGCTTCTCCCTCTGACCCTCTTCCCTCTCGTGCTCTCTATCTCTCATTCTCTCTCTTTCAAATAAATAAATAAAAGCTTTAAAAAATAAATAAAATATGCAACATGATTTGATATACATATACATAGTGAAATGATTACTATAGTCAAGCTAATTAACATATCTATGTCATCATATGGCTATTTTCTTTTTGTGGTGAGAGCATTTGAAATCTACTCTCTTAGCAAATTTCCAGTACTCAGTACAGTATTATTAATTGTAGTCATTATGTGTACATGAGATCTCTAAACTTACCCTATAAAACTCTGTATCCTGTGACCGACATTTCCCATTTCCCCCACCTCCCTACTCCCGGCAACTTCTGTTCAACTCTCTGCTTCTATGTATTTGACTTCTTTAGATTCCACATATAGTGGGATCATGCATTTTCTTTCTGTGTCTGACTTATTTCACTTAATATAATGTCTTCCAGATTTATCCATGTTGTTACAAATGGCAGCATCTTTTTAAATGCTGAATAATATTCCATTGTATGTGTATGATACACACACACATATATATATATATAATTTCTTTTTTAAAGTTTTTTTATTTGTTCATTTGATAGAGACAGAAAGAGCATGAGCAGGGGGTGGGAGGGAGAGGGAGAAGCAGACTCCCCGCTGAGCAGGGAGCCTAATGTGGGACTCGATCCCAGGACCCAGAGATCATGACCTAAGCTAAAGCAGACGCTTAACCATCTGAGCCACCCAGGCGTCCCTATCTCACAAGTTCTTTATCCGTTCATCTGTCGATGGACCCTTAGGTTATTTCCATGTCTTGGCTACCGTAAATAATGCTGCAATGGACATGGGGGGGTGCATATCTTTTTGAGCACCGACTTCATTTCCTTTGGGTATATATTTAGAAGAGGGATTGCTGGATTATATGGTAGTTCTTTTTTTTTTTTTTCCTTAGGTTTTTCTTTATTTTTTTGAGGAACCTCCATACTGTTTGCCACAGTGGCTGTACCAATTTACATTCCCAGCAACAGTGCACAAGGGTCCCCTTTTCTCCATATCTTCACCAATACTTGTTTTTATCTTTTTGGTAATAGCCATCCTAACAGCTGTGAGGTGATATCTCATCTCATCATGGTTTTGTTTTGCATTTCCCTGATGATTAGTGATTTTGAATACCTTTGCGTGTACCTGTTGGCCATGTGTGTGCCTTTGGAAAAATTTTTATTTAGGTCCTTTGCCCAATTTTAAATTGGGTTGTTTAGTTTTTTGCTATTGAATTGTATGAGCTCCTTGGATATTAACACCCTATCAGATACACGGTTTACACATATGTTCTAGCAATCCATAGGTTGCTTTTCCATTTCCTTGATTGCTTTAAGTTTTTTTCATTTCATGTAGTCTCACGTGTTCATTTTTCCTTTCGTTGCCTAAGCTTTTGGTGTCATATCCAAAATGTCACTGCCAAGGCCAACGCCAAGAAGCTTTTCCTCTATGTCTTCTTTTAGAAGTTTTGTGGTTTCAGGCCTTAACGTTTAATCCAGTCTGAATTGGTTTTTTTGTACAGGGTAAGATAAAGGGTCTTATTTCGTTCTTTTGCATGTGGCTCTCCAGTTTTCCCAACATCATTCATTGAAGAGACTACTGTTTCCCATTATGTATTCTTGGCACATGTAGTGTGTGGATGGGTTGGAATGATTGGATTAAGAATGCAATGGGGCCTACCTAGACATTAGCATGATCCTGAAATGTCTGAGAGGAATTGGATCTTACAAATTTACTGAAACACAAACAAGTCTATTATTTTTTAAATCTAGTACCTAATGAATATCAGTGGTGAAAGGATCAATTTTAACTAGAACTGATGGCCGTCAGAACTGATTTCCCCACAGACTAGTTCAGGTGCTTCTTCTTGAGACTCCTTGAAACTTGACACTTATCTCTACCTTGTCAGGGGTCACACTGTTCTCTAATATTTGAGTTTATATGTCTTTCGTGCTGACAAGACCAGAAACTCACTGAGAGCAAAAATTTTGGTTTCCATGTCTATGTCCAGTTCAGAGCAGCGTTTGTCCAGAAATCTAGGACACTTCAAGAAGGCAAAGCAGCTCATCCATTGGAAACTTGGGCCCCAATTTGGAATTTGCTTTGCATGTGGAGGAAACAATATGGTGCCTGGTAGGTCATTGACCTTTGTTGAATTTTATTTTGAATGAGTTGGGGTGCCCTTGGACTGACATGATCTGGCTTTAAAAGGATCCATCTGGCTGCTGGGTTGAGAAAAGATTTGTGGGGATGGAGGTGCAGAGACTGGATGAAAGGCTATGTCAATCATTTAAGTGAAATATGATGGTGGCTTGAACCAGGGCAGGAGTGGTGGAATGGTAAGAATGTTCACAACGTTCTGTATTATGAACACCAGCCTGGTGGGGTTGGCTGATAAAGCAAATGTGGGGTGCAAAGGAAAGAAAGAGGATTCAAGGAGGATTCCAGTGTCTTTGGCCTGAGTAGCAAAAGGTTGGAATTACCATTGACTGAGCTGGGGAAGAGTAGGGGTGGGAATAAATTTGGAATAATGTCCCCTCTAGGGTAGGAGAGGATCGCTGTCATTGGGCTCATTCCACAGCCTTTCCCAGCTCCGCATTCCTGCCTTTGGGAAAACCTCAGTCCTGCCATTGCTCCAGAGGCAAAGGCACCAGCTTCTGACCCCCACCTCCTTCAATATTCCTTTACGTGCTGCCCTTTCTCTGGGATGTCCTCATGTCTGTCAGACGCAGCGGGAAGGAAAATCAGGTTCTACCTAATTAGCTCATCTTAAGTGGATTTCACTGTGCATTTAATTAAACCTGTTATAATCTTGAAGGGTATTTTGATACATAGTACTCGATACAGAGTAATTAGACTACTGTGGGCATGCACATAAATATCTTTGGGCTGAGGTTTTAAGCTGGGCTCTGCTGCTGTGGGTTCATATGAGCTGCCCTGCCAATAATTTCAAAACCAATCACATTCACACACTCCATATTTGCAGCCTTCACAGCCATTCTGGCGGGTGGATGAATTGCAAGGTCACTGGTTATCTTTTCCTATGGTTTAGGGGAAGGATTCCTGATCCTCTCACTCTCCTGTTCAAATGATTGTGTAGTTCCTCACCGAGTCTGGAATGAGGTCAAAGCTGCTCGAATATGGGTTCCTGGTCTAGCCAATGTAGTTACCCACTATGTTTGTGGTATATTCTTGGTCTTCAAAAACTTATTCAATGGAACCCTATTTCTCATCTGCCTCCAAGCCTCTGCTTTAGCATTTTTTTCTATTTTGGAATTCTTTTGTCTTTTATTCTGTGTCTGTCAGAATGGGCCAGGATATCATGATATCTCAGTGGCTTACTGTATCAAAGGGCTTTTTAAATTCCCTCCTTCTGACCTTCCCACTCACTGCAGGTCAGCGGCAGCTCAGTTCCACTGCCAGTTATCAGGGGAGAAGGGAAGAGGAAATGGTGATCACGTACCGCATCTTAGAGCTTCTACTCAGAAGCAGCACATTCGCATACACTAACATTTCCTTGGCCAGGTAAGTCATAGGACCAAGTCGGCCATCAGTGGGGTGGGGAAGTATAATCCTCTCCCAGGCGGAGACAGTGAATGTCTGTGAACAACAACAATACCATCTAGAGATGCATTATGGATCTTTCTAGGATGGCCCATCATTTTTATTTCCATAGCAGTAAAGCAGTGATCATTCTGTACTTTCCATTAGGGTGATTTTTTGCTTGTTTGTTTGTGTCTTGTTGTTGTTGTGGGTTTTTTTGTTTTTATTTTTTTTAAGTTGGCACTTCCCTCTTTTCACAGGCACTGTTCCTTGGCCTCTCTCTCATCTGCCGTGCGTCAGGGAGTGCTTTGCCCTTAGACACTCGATACATGTTCTGTGAATTAAATGTTGCATTTCCAACACTGCATCACCCAGGAGGCAGCATATGAACCTGAGAAGCCTGAGAAAACTAGAACTGCTCCCCTTACAAAGATCTACAGCTCTCTTCTGTGATAATTTTATTACATTCAATCCTTGTATCAGCCTTGGGATGTTGGCCCTATTTTACTCCAATTATACCTATGAGAACATGGAGGCCCAGAGAGACACATGCATGCTCACCATGACAGTGAGCTAAATTATTGCCAGTTTAGCATTACTTTTAAATTTAAAATTATGTGTAGAAATGATTAGTGTTTCATGGCCAAAAGGATGAGACTACTTGAATCTGGTCTACGTCCTCAAACTTTCCTACCTCATTAGAAAGTCATCTATCCACCCACTGAGCCTGTGCACCCTTGTGCTGGACTTTGGTAGTGCAGGCAAGAGGAAGGCATGGTTCCCAATCTGGAGGAGCTCATGCTTTCCTATGTTCCCTAGAACTCGATGTCCTCTCTGCTTCTATGCATGAGTTTCAGAATGTGCTCTGGAGACCTAGTGGACAAGTCTCCCTTTGGCTTCCAGCCCCTCTTTGGTTTCCTCTTCTTTGGGCAATACCCCTGAAGGAGAGGATGGAGCAAAGAGTGGTTTATAAGGGTGGACTGGGTCTCAGGGCTTACTTGTCTGTCCTGAGCTGCCCTCCCCTCGCAGTCAGCTTGGTGTGTACCTATGGTTGCTCTGTCTGCCTTACAGCTGCATCCCAACAGGTCCCCAAATAAACATTAGCTGCCATGGTGGTGCCTATCCAGTCTCCACCCTCCACAGCTGAGGAAGGGGTCTGGAGACTTGGAGATGAGAAGGGTTGAGAAGCAGAGCCAAACCAAGGGTTCTGTTGGAGGGCATGGATGGATTTTGGAGGGGCCCATGGACCCTTGATATGGTACGTATATGTCTCCTGTGCATTGCCTGTGGGAAGTGAAGGAGTCCATTATTGTCACTGGGTTTGCAAAGCATTTGTGATTCTCAAAAGCTTAAGGGCTACTACTCTCCATTCCCTCAAAGGGGGTAAAACCCTGTTTTCAGAGAAGAATTTCATGAGGCTTCCCATGTTCCCTCAACTTCTCGCTGAAGAGTCTACCTTATTTGATCTTTGTTCCCATTCTGTGGAATAGTTATTAGCTCTACTTAATGATTTGATACCTAAGGTCTTGATAGAGAAAAGAAACTTGGCCCAAGTCCCATGGCTACTAAGTGGCAAAGGCAGGGCCCACACTCAGGTCCAGCGGACTCCCAGCCCAGAGCTTAGGCCATTACATCACTCAAGCTCAGCCACGGCATGGTCTCCTGCTGGCCAAAGACCCAAACCCTATTTATGTTGACAAAGCCATTCATTCCACTAGAAAAAATGAAGTTTCTTTCACTCTCAGAAAATACCAGGGAAGTAGACAGTTTAAATTAGTAATAAGACTGGGGCGCCTGGGTGGCTCAGTTGGTTAAACATCTGCTTTCGGCTCGGATCATGATCCCAGGGTCCTGGGATCAATTCCCACATTGGGCTCCTTGCTCACCGGGGAGCCTGTTTCTCCCTCTGCCTGCCACTACCCCATCCCCTTCCCCCGCTCTCTCTGACAATTAAATAAATAAAATCTTTAAAAAAATAAATACATTAGTAATGAGAATTCAATCCACTTTTGAGTACCTACTGTTATGCCAAGCACTTATGTATATTATTGTGTTTAAGTTTCAGAAAAATCCTGAAAGTCCTGCCTTTCCATTCTACAAAGAAGATAAATCCCAGAAAGACTGGATTAAATTGTCCAAGCTTCCACTGCTGGAGGGCCAGGATTTGAACCCAGGTCTCTGAAGTCTTCACAGTTTTGTCTTTCTACATCTTTCTCACTCTCTGGTGACTTAAAGGATCTGCCTGGGAAGCTGCTGGCTAGTGCCTAAGGCCGAGAGTTGAGGGATGAGAATGGAAATGGTGGGCTACTAAATTTCTCTGAACCTCAGTTTTCTTATCTGTAAAGTGGAAATAAATCCCATTTTGAAGGCTGACTGTGAAGGTCAAATGAGGTCATGCATGTAAGTGCCCAACACGTGGAAGGTCTCCTTGCATTTAGCCTTCTTATCCGTGGGCAAGAAGCGCCTACAGCCAACACTTGGCCTGTCTTCTTCTTGGGTCTCTGCTGGTAACAGTGGCTTAGTGGCCTCCTGTGAGGCGGAACCAGCATTATTAGAGAGTTTCTCTTTTTCATCCCGCCTGGAGATTTGAGGAGTTAAAAACCATTTTTCAAAAGATGTTTTGACATTTAATTATACACACCCTCCTCTTTAGTTGTAACTTCACTTGTCACGTCTGCAACAAACAGGGGTTTTTGATGTATGAAAGCAGAGCTCCTGCCCCTCAATTATCAGTTTCCTGCCTTTAACAATTAGTGGTCTGAACACTGAAGTCCAAACACCCGGATAACTTAATTATTTCTCTTTCTCTTTCCCTTAACCAAGAACATCCAGCAAATGACACATCAGTTTACCTAGGAGTTTCTGAAATGTGACTTGAGACAGTACACTGGAACCAATGACCCTTCTCTCAGACAACATTCAATTAATATGCAAATGAATTAGACCTTCTGGGTCAGCATTCAAGTTCAGAATCCAATGAGATGGGGAGGGGCTGGGGGTGAGTAGGTAATAACAAGTGCTTAGAGGCGTCGTGCAGAGAGAGTACAGGGTTTAGACTCAGATCAACCAGGATGTGAATCCTGGCTCCACCATTTGCTTGCTTTCTTACCCGGTCCTGAGATTTACCCTATTCGAGCCTCAGTTTTAGCAACCTTAAAACAAGGATAATAATTTTCTGCCCCTTCTGACTTCACAGATTGTTACAACACTTGTCACATGGCTAAGTGCTCCCCATGGGAGTTTCTGTCCTTTATCAGGGGGTTATTTTTCTCTCAGGCAGATGTTGTACATGCAAAGCTCTGCAGGTGCCAGAAAGGCAATGCAAATGAGTCAAGGGAACCATGGTAGCATGAGGGACTGACTATAGGGAGTGGTGGGGACTGGGGCAAATGAGAACGCACTCCCCACATGGACAAAAGGAGGGCTTCCGTGGAGCACACCTGGGTTGTCACGCTTCTGACTTTTTTTTTTTAAGACAAGGCTGAAATCTGGATTTTATGTAACTTCTCCCAATACTGTGCATAAACAGCACATGTCTGGAGGTTCCATTTACTGGCAAAGAGCCAGGGTGCACTTGTATCTAGCAGGTTTGGGGAGTTAAGTTTGGATCACTTCTGCTTGGAATTAGTATACCTTGCAGCCAGTCCCCTTCTGTACCACCTCCAAATTTCCCTTTAGTTCCAGAGACCCTCAATTCCTGTCTTCCCCAACCACAGAGAGAAAAGTAAAAAATCCAGTTCTGTTTTTATGCAGAGCTACCTGGTACTCACTGGCCACCTAAAAGGCAGCTCTGGGACCCATGTGTGTCCATCTCAGAAGGCCTACTGGCAAGCTTTTCTGAGCAAAAGAGCCGCGCTCTGTGAGATGAGATTGCAGGTTGGAGCCAGGAGGAAGGGGTGGACAGCTCTAAGGGCAGCCTCAGCACCAGAGTTCTGCTTCTTGCTCTAGCCCTAAGTAACTGTGTGGCAATGTCCCTGGAGATGTTTCTGTCCTGGCATTTTCATGGCCATGATGGGAATAATAATACATACCTCCCTTCCTCACCGATACTCTAGGAGAGTAAATTACAAGATCTAACAATGATTCAACATCATTTTCTGAGTGCCTGATCTAGACCAGGGCCTGCCAGAAGCTGGGGCCACTCAGGTGAATGAGACCATCCTGCGTTCAAGGGGCAAACACACACGTTAACAGCCATTTGCCCGAGAAAAGTCTCCTGGGGGTAAAGAGATCAGGATGTGTTCCCTAAAGAAAAGGAATTTTTATTGGTTGGGTGAGAGAAATTCCTAAATGTATTCTGCCAAACAGCAGGGATGTAGAAAGATATTGGAATTTCATTTGGTTTGTTTACTATTTATTAATTTATTCAACACATTTACTGAGTTCCTGCACTAGAATGTAAATCTCACCGTCTCGCTTTAATCACGATTGCTAGATCAGTCGCTCAACTCCGCAAGATGAGCTGGTCTCCATATTTTCAGCCCCTAGTGGGGGCCACTGAGTATTTGCTGAAAGTGAACAAACAAATGCACACATGTCTGATGCAATCCAAAGCCTTAGAACGGGCTTCTACAAGTCTTTGCCAAGAAACATCTCTTGTGGTTCTGCTAATCTGGGTCTACTACTGCCGTTGCACTGTGTTTGGGAAGAACCAGGGATGTGCAGAACTCAGGTTCCTGAGGCTTTACGAAGAATGCTTCTGCTGTGCAGCCAGTTAATCACTTAGCTAACTTCTGCCAGGGAAGGACTTAGGGGACACAGGATGGTGCAGGGAATCGGGAGCTAGGACCAGAAGCCCTTTCTCCCTGGCTTCCTTCGCCCAGTCCTGCTGCAGTGGTGGAGGGGTACTCGTGTTCATTGTGGCCCAGGGCATCGGTACTGTGCTTTAAGAGGCAATGGGGTGTCTCACTGCATCCTGGAGCCAGGTGGAGTTCCCAGGAAAGTGGAACAGGACCTGCAGAGGCCATGGAAAAGCAGAGTGGGTACTGAGAACGAAGGAGGAGGCTGGGGAAGATATGAAGTAGCCATGACTCAACCTGAGCTCGTGGACCCCTTGAACCTTCTTTATGCAAATGTTCGAGGCATGTTGGGGATGGCAGCATGGCTCTCTTCTTGGCCATGAAGCCAAGTCTTCATCCATCCATCTACCCATCCATCCACTCGTTCCTCCCTTTCTCTACTGACCTATCCACTCATCCATTCAACCTGTCTCTATTGTCAGGCTTGCTTCTAGCCACTAGGGATACAGAAATGAATAGAGAGATATAGGCTTATAATCAGGTAGATGAGGAAACAATACACCTACAGCAATAGAGAGATGTTGAGAAACCCAGAGGAAGAAAAACTAACGTGGTCAGCAGGAATCAGTAAAAGCTCCCCAGAGAAAATGCCCGTTGGGCTGGGACCGGAAGAATAAATCTGAAATTGCCAGGACGAATGACAGCAGAACCTTACACCGGGATATTAAGGAGCCATTTCAAGGGCATAGAAGCAACAAGGGTCTGGAATATTCTGGGAAGCGGGAGTGCGTGGTTGGAACACAAGCCCGTGAAGCTTATACATTTCACAGGGCTGGCTGATTTTTAGTTTGCTGAGTTTTCAAGAGCTGAGTAGATGGTAGGAGACTTGAGGACTTCAAAATATGCTTTAACATCAAGCAAGATTAGGTTAAATGCCCCAGCTCTATGTTCTCATATGGACGTCTCCTGTATATCCCCATTTGAAATGATGACTGTACTTCATTGTTCTATCCACTCATTTGGAAAAACAAACATTTATTGAGCAAGTACTCTGTGCCTGCCAAGACGCAGGGAGGTTAGTGTTCCCCCAGTCATCCAGCTGTGTTCATCACAGTCAACTGTGTCTCCTCATGGGTCACTTCTGCTCTTGGGTATCAGGGAACAAAACAAATGACTCCCGTCCTTGGGGAGTTTACAATACAGGGTAATTACTGGGAATTACCTGTTCAAAATGGCTTTGCCTTCCAGACATTAAGTGCAATGAGGCCTGAGGTTATGGCGTTTTTGTTCAGTGATCAATTTCAATGCAGTGCCTGGCACGCAGTAGGACCAGGATTTTTGTTTTTCCTCTCCAGTCTGCCTTCATGACTGTGATATTAAGTGCCAGCTGGCAAGACTTCATGGGTGCTGGTCTGGTGTCATTTTAGAGAGGTCTTGAGGTGCCTCTATAGTCATGTAGTAGGCACAGTCATACATGTGCCTCAGAAACAAGCACACAAAAGGTGTGTCCTGCCAGGCATGGCGCCAGCCACGGTTACCTGGGCTGGGCAGAAGTAACCCCCGAGGAGACACTTACTCTGTAGCATCTGTTACCAAGGTAGAGTGAGGCTCAGAGTTGGAAGAATTCACGTTCTAAGCACAGCTAGTACTTCACGTTCCTTCTGTCATTCATCTATGGAGAAATACACATCATGTGATGCTTGGTGTATATAAGTAGAAGGAGCATGGGGTTTGAGTTCTCCTCTGTCACTTACGGCAATGCACGTAGCTGGGTGAAGCTGGAAAATGTCTTCTCTTTGCCTTTGCTTTCCCATCTCTAACATGGTGGGGGGTGGGGGAGTGCATCAATGCCTCACTGGGAGTACAGATGAGAGTATTAAGTAAAATAATATATGGAAAGCACCTGGCCTGGTACACCTAGCCCAGCAAAGGCCTGGAACAGACTCAGAGAGTGAGATTATCAATACTGTGTCTCAAACCCTTGGAGGACTTGTATCAGGTTGTTTGGGCTTCACAGAAAGAATCAAGGACCTAGAAACAGGGGTCTTGAGTTCTAATCCTGGCTCTATCGTTTGTGAGCTATGTGATGCCATCTTAATTACTCAGTCTCTCTGGACCTTAAAAGATAAAAACTGTTCTGTTTTTTTTCTTTTTTTAAGAGATTGATACAATCATTCCTACTCATAACTCACCCTCAGGTGAGTGCCTTCCTCTCAGTTCCTGGCTGATGAAGGAATTCGCACCTCCTGGGTGAGACCTGCTGCTACGGAGCCAATGTTTATGCACCAACCACCTCTCCCTTCCCCCCCGGCCCCAGCCCCTGCCAACTTCATATGTATTTGGAGGTGAGGCCTTTGGGGGGTGATGAGATCATGAAGGTAGAGCCTTCATGAGTGAGATGAGTGGCCTTATAAAGGAGACCCCAGAGAGTTCCCTTCCCTCTCCTTCCACCACCTGAGGACATAGCAGGAAAATGGCCGTCTATGAACCAGAAAGTGGGCTTTCAGCAGATACCAAATATGCTGGTGCCTTGATCTTGGTTGGATTTCCCAGCCTCTGAAATGATGAGAAATACATTTTGGTTGTTTATAGTACCCTGGTAGAGCAGCCTGAATAGACGGAGTCAACTGCCAAGCCTCCACAGCTAGTTCAGGTACAAATCAGAAAATGGCGATCCATCTGGGCAGACTAATTTAGAAAGAGCTGACTTTCCTCTGTGCAGACCCAACCCCATGCTAGAGTCGCTTAGGAGTGGACTGTGAGCTTGATTTTGACTCTGTTTTTCTCCCAGCCAGGCACTCTAGCACAGGGGAAGCCTGCCCAACAGCTGCTGTGGCCTGTCCTCCCACTGGTCTCTCAGCCTCCAGACACAGCCATTCCATTCCAGCCTGACCTCCACACCATTCTGGGAAATCACTCTCCAACAGAACTGCACACAGTCACACCTCTTCCAGCTCAATCCCTTACCGGCGCCCCACAGTTTCAGGATAAAACCAAGCTGCTTTGCCAAGCATCATAAAGGCTCTGTGGATACCCCCATGTGCCATACCTTTGTAGCTCTGTGAATACACCATGCTTTTCCACGTACATGGGCCCCCCGGCCCAGAAAGGTCTGCTCTCCACCCTTCAGCTCAGCTCCTGTCCAGTCACCCACTGAGACTCGGCTCAAGCGTCATCTCTGGAAATCTTTATGCAACCCCCCAATGCCGGGACAGGCTGAGGGCCCCTCCCCTGACCTTTGGCACAAAGCTGCCTCTCATAGTGAGAGGCCTCACGTTACAGCTGAGCAAACTGAGGCCCCGACAGCCGAACCTTTGCTGACAAGAAGGATGTTAGCTGCAGCCATCGCGTGTTGAAAGCTGTGCGTCTGGCACTGAGAGCCACCTGGTGATGTAAGCATTATCATTTCCAGAGTCCAGCGGAGGAAGTGAAGGTTGGGAGTAGTGTGTCTTATCTAGGGCAGTGGTTCTCAAAATGTGGGAGCCAGGCCCGCAGCATCAGCGTCTGCTGGAAGCTTGGGAGAAATGCAGAATCTCCAGCTGACCCCAGGCTTAATAAGTCAGAAATTCTGGTGGGTAACCCAGATAGATGAGTTTGAACAGTCCTCTAGGTAATTGTGATGCATGCTAAAATTTTACTTATTGAGCACCTACTATGTACAAGGCAGTTTGCCAGGCACTGGCCTAACATCCAGCTGGTAACAGGTGGAGTTGAATTTAGAACCATGAAACTGACAGTTAAAAACAGGAAGTAATTTGTACTTTTAACTTCGATGCTGTGACCACCCATGAGCTTTGCTCAGGGAGACTTCCCTTGTTCACCCTACTTAAAATGGCAGTTCCTCCCCTCCCCCCAACCACAGCCAGCATCTCCTATCTCCTGCCCCTCTACCCCCGGAGCTCCTCCCACCAGCCAGCATACTGTATGCTCTACGTATTTATTATTTACTTTTCTCTTAAGTCACCCTGGGCTGCTATAACAAAATCCCATAGCCTGGGTGGCCTTAAAACAGAAATGTATTTAATAATAGTTCTAGAGGTTGGGGATCCCAGATCAGGGTGCCAGCATGGTTGGGTTCCGGTGAGATTCCTCTCCCTGGCTTGCAAATAGATACCTTCTTGCTATGCCCTTACAAGGCAGAGAGAAATAGATACAGAGAGACAGTGTGTGTAAGCTCTCTGGTGTCTCTTCTTATAAGGGGACTGGCCCCATCAGGAGGGCTCTGCCTCATGACCTCATCGAACTGAACTCTACCTCTCAAAGGCCCCATTTGCAAAGGCCATCAGGGTTATCAGGGTTAGGGCTTTAACACGGGAATTTGAGGAGGACACAAACATTTAGTTCATATTAATCCCTTCCTACCTGAATGCAGGTAAATCCCGGTTGGGCGGGGGTCTGTTGATCTCATCTGTTAACTGCTAAGTCCTCAGTGCCCAGAACACTGCCTTGCCCATGGCAGGTGCTCGATAAATATTTGTGGAATAAATGGTCACACTGCTGGTTGGTGACACAGAAAGGAGACTCGCTGGGGTCTGTCTATTCACATTCCCGTACATTCCACATGCTCCTCCCTCCTTGTCTCCATTTAGTGTTCTCGTGATTAGTAGCCATCTGCTTCCTAAAAGGGTCATTTTCCAGAAACATTCCTTTACCAATCATCACTTGCAGGAAGAGCGTTTTTTCCCAACAAGCCCTGCAGAGTGGTTACCCTAGGCACAATTTAGCTAATTTACTCAGTGCTTTGTCTTAATGGTTCACCAAGTGGAGATTCTTTCAGTAATGACAGTAAATGCATTTGAAATGTAGATATCGACCCAAGCAATGCTGTAGATTCCACTCATCAAATTTTCATGTTAAAATTAAAATCTTTTTTTTTCTTTTTGTGGTGGGAAGGGAGAAGCCTAAGTGTTGATTCCAAGTCAATCACTGTGACATACTTCTTTTTCCCCCCAAATAAAAGGAGAGGAACTTAATTGTATATCCCTCCCATGGCTACCGCCACACCATCAGGAGATGACAACAAGAGAGAGGTCAAGAAGCCCAATTTGTTTAGGACTGATCAAGTTCTACCCACAGAAAATGTTCATGGTATACTTTGCCTGCCACCCTTGGGCAACCATCATCATTCCGTTGTTTCTCTCAAATAAAATCTCCCCAGAGCTCCTAGCTGCCTCCATCATGATCAGAAGCCCTGCAACCCCTGCCACAAGATGAACACAATCCCCACGGTTTCCCAGCTGACGTAGTGCCTCCTCAGCGTTGCCATACGAACCACCCTATTCACCCCAAGTACATATCCCTTTCCCTTATTGTCACCACAGCGACTTCCTTCTGGTATTTATCATAATCTGCAAGGATTTTGTTCGTCCAACAAAATGATTTGTTAAATCATTTTTTATTAGTTCATTTCCCATTGGCTTGTTGTCTACTCTTGGGAAAACCGAGGCCCACAGAAACACAGCTTGCCTCTCAGGACCACCACCTTATTTCTTATAAATTCCCCCACTCCCCCGCTATACATATGGACCTGACCTAACTGCTTGCCACAACTCTGAGGTAGGAAATGGTACCGCTACCTTGTAAATGAGGCCATTGAGTCCCGAGTAGTGAAAGGACCTGGCTTGTGCAAAACAGATCATAAGGAGAGGAGCTCAGGTAACAACCAGGTCTGCTCAGCTACAAGGCAGAGGTCAGGGCCAAGTCTGCAGGCTCTGAAGAGCCCAGTGGACTGGGCTCAAATTCGGGCTCTGGCACCGACTATCTCTGTGACCTTGGGTGAGTCATGTAAGATCGCTGTGTTTTAGTTTTCCCACCTACGACATGAGGATAAGAATAGCACTTACTTTGTGGGAAGGTGAAGACTGAAGAATTAAAAATATACAGGGCTTAGAATAATTGCTGGCACATGGTAATCACTCAATACATTCTAGTTGGCATTTCCACTTCACTCTGCTGGAGATTCATAATTTCTCACATTTGAATAAGCTTTTACAACAGTCTAACTTAAGATAGGTACTCCCTCTGCCCGACACCTCCCCCCATCAATCCCCCTTTTTCAGATGAGGAGACTAAGGACCAGAGATTACTAGCCCATCTGTCAAGGTCAGAGAGCCGAGAAGCTGGCAGAATTAGGACTAGGTCCCTAGGCCCTAGGGTCCCTAGGGCCCCTGGCTCCTCCTCTACTGGTCTGCCTGTTTAGGCCAGAATTTATATGGATTCTATGTTTCCAGGTTACATTTGTGGCCTTAAGGGGCCAAGGCCTTCTCAATTTCTTTCTTTCTCTTTTTTAAGAGATGGGGAGAGAGAGGGGCAGGGTGGAAGGGCAGAGGGAGAGGGAGAGAGAGAGAGAATCTTAAGCAGGCTCCATGCCTAGTGTGGAGTCTGATGCGGGGCTCCATCTCACAATCCGGAGATCACGACCCAAGCCAAATTCAAGAGTTGGTTGCTTAACTAATTGAGCTACCCAGGTGCCTCTTTCCAATTTCTTAAAGGAACTGACCAAACACATGAAACACAGTTAGTCATTTCTTTGCCAAACCAAAGGGATAAAAGCAAAGACTTTATAAAGAGGGGATAGTGGCCAGTCAGAGTAGATCTGGGTACCCTGGATACCATGTAAGCTCTCCCCGATGAGTAGGTGAGGGTCCTTCTGACCCTGGTGGCATCTTCCAATAGCAAGCCATCTTTCATCCTTCATGGCAGGACTTCAGCCGGTGGCTGCCTACACAGTGTGATTGGAAAAATTCTGCCTGAACTCTTCTCTTCTGTCTAATACCTCCAGAATAATCTCCCCAACCAGACTGCCAGCTCCATCATTCAAGACACTTCTTGGGGATAAATCACTGCCCCTCCATTATCTTGCCCACAGGGCAGGAACACATTTTCGGACTCCCTTCTGAAATCTGGTCCTCCCTGGCTTTCCTCCAGTAGGCCTGCCAAATAATCCTATGAAGTGAGAAGGAAGGAGCCTCATATTGTACCTCAGGCAGCTTCTATGATCCAGCGATAGGGAGCACATTGTGCATATTATCATTTAACCCTATAGAAACATTGCAATATAAGTAGTATTGTTTGTTTGCAATGAGTAAGGAAACAAACTCAGAAGGCTTAAAGAACTTGCCAGAGCTTACACAGTTCCTGGTGAGGAACCTAAAATTCAAACCCAGGCATGCTCAGCTCTGCAACACTCAAGAGGTCATTAGCTCAGCAGCTTGACTTTCTGTGAAACCCTACGGGTATCCATGCAACCCTTCCTGCCTTCTTGGGCCATCTAAGGTGGTACAATTGGAATCCCCCTTTTGAAAACTTGACTGTTTTCTTAGAGGCTGAGGGTCATCCTGAGGTTCTAGAAATCTGCCTTCCTAAAGTCAGGACTGCACAACAGCTGAAGCTGGAAGTCTTGACCTAGTTTGACTTCAACATGGCACCGTTCATTTCTCTGGTCACATGGGCAGCACCACTTATGATCCAGGACCACTCAGCTCTGTGGAGGGTCCCAAGGAGCAATTCTTCTTGTGGTCCCTCCCTTCAGAGTAAAAGACAGTCAAGAAAAAAAAAATGTGCTGATTGTCCTCCCAGCACCCAAGAGACTTCTGGAGGCTCCTCTATGGCTCCATCCTGCACCAGTTCTGGGTTCTGAATGAGGATTTCCCACGGAGGAGCTGCATGGTTGGGAGCTCATCCCCACACCAATTTCACTTATGTGTCTTTCTTCTGTTTGACCTACAGCCCAGTGTTTTGCCTCACATATCCACCACACTGTGTAGATGTCCAGCTTTTTAATACTCTGAGAGCCTCAGGCCCTCCTTTCATTAGAGCTTTTTCTTTCTTCCTTCCTCTTCTTTTTAAACACTGTATCTCTTTCCACTGCCATGTTATGGCCATGCAACTCAGCCTACCCAAGGCTTGAAGTGGAATTCAAGTCCCTGGTGTATACTCTTGAGTTTTCTCTGTTTCTTACTCTACTCCCAGTAACAAACCATAGACATCTGAAGTCCTACCTAAAGTTCTCAAGAGTGTCCTCTTGTCTTCCCCCATTCTACCCAGTATAAAGCCTCACAAGAATGTAAGTCCTGTAAATCCAATCACTAAGGAAGGGAAATCCTGTACTAAGCATTAACCATGTGTCATGCGCTCACTTTCCTTTATGTTTTCTTAACAGTGCCTCCGAACAACCATGAATTTCAGGGTAGGAATTTCATACCCATCACACTGAACAGAAAATCAAGGGCTAATTTATGAAAAGCCCACAGTGAATATCATTCTCAATGGGGAAAAACAGAGCTTTCACCCTAAGGTCAGGAACACCGCAGGTATGTCCACTATCACCACTGCTATTCAACATAGTACTAGAAGTCCTAGCCACAGCAATCAGACAACAAAGAAAAATAAAAGGCATCCAAATCAGCAAAGAAGAAGTCCAACTCTCTTTGCAGATATGATACTTTATGTAGAACACCCAAAAGACTCCACCCCAAAACTGCTAGGACTCACACAGGAATTCAGTAAAGTGGCAGGATATAAAATTAATGCACAGAAATCAGTTGCATTTATATACACCAACAACAAGACAGAAGAAAGAGAAATTAATCCATTTACAATTGCACCCAAAACCATAAGATACCTAGGAATAAATCTAACCAAAGAGGCAAAGGATCTGTACTCAGAAAACCATAAAATACTCATGAAAGAAATTGAGAAAGACACAAAGAAATGGAAAAAAGTTCCATGCTCATGGATTGGAGGAACAAATATTGTGGAGATGTCAATGCTACCTAGAGCAATCTACACATTTAATGCAATCCCTATCAAAATACCATCCACTTTTTTCAAAGAAATGGAACAAATAATCCTAAAATCTGTATGGAACAAGAAAAGATCCCGAATAGCCAGAGGAATGTTGAAAAAGAAAAGCAAAGCTGGCGGCATCACAATTCCGGACTTCAAGCTTTTATTACAAAGCTGTCATCAACAAGACAGTATGGTACTGGCACAAAAACAGACACATAGATCAATGGAACAGAACAGAGAGTCCAGAAATGGACCCTCAACTCTATGGTCCACTAATCTTCGACAAAGCAGGAAAGAATGTCCAATGGAAAAAAGACAGTCTCTTCAACAAATGGTGTTGGGAAAATTGGACAGCCACATGCAGAAGAATGAAACCGGACCATTTCCTTCCACCACACACAAAAATAGATTCAAAATGGATGAAAGACCTATATGTGAGACAGGAGTCCATCAAAATCCTAAAGGAGAACACAGGCAGCAACCTGGTCGACCTCAGCCACAGCAACTTTTTCCTAGAAACATTGACAAAGGCAAGGGAAGCAAGGGCAAAAATGAACTTTTGGGATTTCATCAAGATAAAAAGCTTCTGCGCGGCAAAGGAAACAGTCAACGAAACCAAAAGACAACTGACAGAATGGAAGAAGATATTTGCAAATGACATATCAGATAAAGGGCTAGTATCCAAAATCTATAAAGAACTTATCAAACTTAACACCCAGAGAACAAATAATCCAATCAAGAAATGGGCAGAAGACATGAACAGACATTTTTCCAAAGAAGACATCCAAATGGCCAACAGACACATGAAAAAGTGCTCAACATCGCCCGGCATCGGGGAAATCCAAATCAAAACCTCCATGAGATACCACCTCACACCAGTCAGAATGGCTAAAATTAACAAGTCAGGAAATGACAGATGTTGGTGAGGATGTGGAGAAAGGGGAACCCTCCTACACTGTTGGTGGGAATGCAAGCTGGGGCAGCCACTCTGGAAAACAGTGTGGAGGTTCCTCAAAAAGTTGAAAATAGAGCTACCATATGATCCAGCAATTGCACTACTGGGTATTTACCCCAAAGATACAAATGTAGGGATCCGAAGGGGTATGTGCACCGCGATGTTTATAGCAGCAATGTCCACAATAGCCAAACTATGGAAAGAGCCAAGATGTCCATCGACAGATGAATGGATAAAGAAGATGTGGTATATATAGATACAATGGAATATTATGCAGCCATCAAAAAACCCGAAATCTTGCCATTTGCAATGACATGGATAGAACTAAAGGGTATTATGCTAAGCAAAATAAGTCAATCAGAAAAAGACATGTATCATATGATCTCACTGATATGAGGAATTCTTAATCTCAGGAAACAACCTGAGGGTTGCTGGAGTGGTGGGGGGTAGGAGGGATGGGGTGGCTGGGTGATAGACATTGGGGAGGGTATGTGCTATGGTGAGTGCTGTGAATTGTGTAAGACTGCTGAATCACCGACCTGTACCTCTGAAACAAATAATACATTATATATTAAAAAAAATAGTAGAAAGGGAAAAATGAAGGGGGAGAAATCGGAAGGGGAGATGAACCATGAGGGTTCTAGAGGGGAGGGGGGTGGGGGATGGGTTAGCCTGGTGATGGGTATTAAAGAGGGTGCGTATTGAATGGAGCACTGGGTGTTATACGCAAACAATGAATCATGGAACACTACATCAAAAACTAATGATGTAATGTATGGTGATTAACATAACATAATGAAATAAAATTAAAAAAACAAAAGAAAATTGAGGGCTAGAGATGTTTAATAATATGGCCAAAATCATACTCTTGAGGGTCAGAGTCAGGATTTTGATCTTTCTTCGTCTAACTTTAGAGGCTAAGTCTTTTTAGTACAAAGTACTGGCTAAGATTCAAGACCTATGGACTCTTGATTTGTCGGCTATCTGGAGGAGCTGAGTATTACATTATGCTGTTCTTCGTTGCTTGTGACCAGGTTCAAATTAGAGCAAGCACGTCCACTTTACACCCTAGCAACCAACTCTCTAAAGCAATATGAAACACATACCTGCAAACAGAATTTAAAACAAACAACCACTTTTTAAAAGATATTTTAAAACCTACAATCAAAAGGCCATTTATTAACAGTCCCATTCACATTCTCAATTAGGTGGCCCTGTCATTTA
Organism: Callorhinus ursinus; assembly: GCF_003265705.2. Classification (NCBI taxonomy): domain Eukaryota; kingdom Metazoa; phylum Chordata; class Mammalia; order Carnivora; family Otariidae; genus Callorhinus; species Callorhinus ursinus. Next base: position 8,679,771 of record NW_027397097.1, read on the forward strand.
TCTGCTTGAATGTCAAGCAGATCTACAACTATTATTTTAATTAATTAATTCAGCCCTTTATCCCCAGGGCAGGCCCTGGGAGACACCGGGCTTATTTTCACAGCAGTCCCTGATGCTCAGCTGTCAAGCCACATCATGACTGGCACTCTGAGCTTCATGCAAGGCCAAGCACTTAATCTCTTTAACGGAGACCTGTCATCACTTTCTTTCACTCCGCGGCAGCCCCAGTCTATGTTGAGACATAATGTCTCATGCACCTGTCTCTCCTTTCCTATTCTAATAGCTACCATCTGGATTCAGACACTTCCCAATTCCTCTCTGAACCATTGTTTTTGCAATTCATCGAGTGCCTGCTCTGTGCCGGGCACCACGCATTGTGTTTCATATTCCTCTTCTCCCATCCACAGAGCAACAGTGCAACACAGCATTATCACCCCAGATTCCCCAAGAGGAAATGGAGTCTCAGAAAACTGAAGTGACTTGACCAAGATCCCTTAACCAGGAAGTTGTAAAGCAAGAATTGGCACTGAGTTCTGTATTGGCTTCAGTAATTATGTTCCTTCTACTTTCTTGCACTGCCTTTAGCCCTGTCTTTAATCTCTAGGATCTGGTAATAAAAGACAGGGACCAGCAAGGCTATATACTGCATACAAGGGTAAAATAAACTGAAGGTTCCCTGGGCGGGGGGGGGGGGGAGGGGGGGGTTAAAAAAAAAACCATGGCAGAGAAAGGGCCTAGGGGAGATAAGAAATGTCAAAAAATACCAAAACAACTTTTGAGTAGTCATCTGTGGATGTGCATGTAAATTCCGTCACTGTCCCCTCTGTGGACTCTTTAATAAATTCTGCATTGCTCTTGATATTTATGTTCAGTGTATTTACTTGGTGGTGGAGCAGGTGTTCAGGTAGAAGAGAAGGAAGAGATGATAGGCATTTGTATTACACTTGGTTTTAGAACAGTGACTGATTAAAAAAAAAAAAAAACAGCAGAGGAGATAGGGGATTTTGAGGTGGGCTGGTCCTGAACGAGGGAGGAGGGCATGTGAGGTGAGGAAGCAGCTTGTGCCCCACGTGGTCCTGGGTATATGGTGGTTTTCAGAGGGATCCTTTCTGCATAGAAGATGCTGAGCTTATCTGCTCATGTTCCTGACCAGCCTTCAGTTCCAAGCCATAGCTTTAAAATTTTGAGTTTTACATTTCCCCCCCTTGCTGTTAAGCATTTAAAAAAAAGAAAAAGGGAAGAAGAAGAAAGAAAGAAAAGCTAGCCATTTCAAATCCATTGCTTCTTAGCTGCCCTGAGGGTGCCACCTCTAAGCTGAAACCTCCCATAATTGTTTGGGGCACACTGGGCCTCCCAATGCCACCTCCATTTAATGCCATTAGAGTCTGGCTCCAGATTCTTAAAGCTTGGTACCTGCCCTCTTTGCCTCTTGCTGCCAGAAGGAATTGCTCTTAAAAGCTATCCTTTATGCTACTAAATTGCCTCTCCCTATTGTATATTGCATGCTGCTAAGAGGGTGGGACAGTTAAACCTTTCATTCTCTGGGCCGTGGAAGACGTTTGAAGCATGTCTGCCTAGTGTTTCTCCAAGTATGTCCTGTAGAACACTGGGACCATGATATGGTCTTCAAAAATCTAAGTTTAGTGGTCAAATATTCTTGGGAAACATGGCACACCATATCCCAGTTTTGGAAGATTCCTGATGCATATGGGCAGGTGAAAGGGTTGGAGAAGTTCTGTAATAAAAAAAACAAAAACAAAAACAAAAAACAAAGAACCTCTTGACTCCAGTATCGCCTAACTTACTCAATTAGGGAACTCTACGTTTTGCATCATCCCTACACCTTTCGAGAAGTGCTGCTCTGGATAATAATAGCTCTTCCAAGTGCACAGGATCTACTATTTTATATTCTGTTAGAGCAGGAAGGGGGGACGGCAGTATGATTTATGTTCTAGAGATCCTGTCATTGAAGGGCAGACTTGTAAGTAACTTGGACTTGAGAAAGCAGCTGGTAGGAGGCAGACAGAAGTCAGGGTCTCTGATTTGCAGAGTGGAGATCTCGTTGCATGGCTTTTGTTGTTGTTGTTGAGGCCATTTGCACCCTTTTTCTATGTGCATCGAGACTACACACTCACACAGCAAAATGTAAGTAGTCAAGGTCTTATTACTTCAAAAAAACATGATGGGGTAAGGTGGGGAATCTAAGTCAAGAAATACTTGTTTTGTGCATAAAGGGTGTTTGACCTACATCACCTTTTAAATCTTCTCCCAAACCGTGAGAGGTAAGTCTAACTATCTCCATTTTAGAGGAAGGAGCACACTGAGGCCCAGAGAGATTAAGTAACTTTCCCAGGGTCATATAAGACTGGGATGTTCAGCCACGCTTTACCTTTATGCTTAATTCCAAAAAGCATTCTCTGTTCTTTTACCCCAGTGCCTTTTTCTAGTGAATGACACCATCCCTGTTCCCCGAGAACCCAACAGAGAAAGCCTGAGTATCCAGATGCTTCTGAGGATTGAGGCTGTTTGTGTTCCAGCATGTTGCTCAGACAAGACTGGCTCAGTCTGGAAGTTCAGGAAATAAGAATATTGGGAATTAGGAAGTCTGTGCTCAAACATCAAAGGGAGTTTATGCTTAAGAGGTTTGGCAGTGTTATGTCCCACCCTGGAGAGTATACTTGGGATTTTATCCCCCAAACATAAAAAGTTTTGATGTCTTCTTAGGTGTCTGAGTGAAAATCATCAAGATAGTACCTGGAGAGTCCTTAGGTTGGGAAGTAGCTTGTATGGAAACAGTGCAGGAGGAAGGCCATGGTTCTGATCTGGGCTATGTACCCTTAGGGTGTAATCTTGGCAAATCTCTTAAGCCCACCTGGCCTCAGTTTCTCATATATAAAACAAAGTGGCATGAGTAGATGCCCAGAGATCCCCCAGACAGGGGATAACAGAGCACATGACTGTCTAGAGGCCAGAGGGACCAACTGTCTGGACTTGGCTGCAGCCTCTGGCCTAGTTAGTCCTGGAAAGAAAGGTCGTTTTAGGTCCACAGGATGGGAGTTTTAGTGACCTCAACTGTCTGAAATGAAAATGAGATGCAGTGGTCCATGCCTTGTATTTCGCAGAGGGGGGCACAAGAGCACTCCGACCTGAGAACTTGGGGTGCTTCGTCCCTCTGGTTCCTTGGTTACCTGAGTTTGTGTCCCAGGCAGGGAACCTGCAGAAGGCTTCTTTGTTATCTATTTGGGGGATGGTTCGTGTAGAGGTGCGGGGCCTCACTGCTTTGGGTCCTGCTTCCTCTTTTCAAGCCAGGCTCTGGTGAGGAGGGCCCTCAGGGCTGGAGTGGGCATTCTCGCGCTAAAGAAGGAGGACAGCAGCATAGGCTGGTTGCCAGCCTGGGTCTGGGAAAGGGCCCTGAACAGTAGAAGTTTCCAGAAACTCCCATGATAGGAGGTTAGTTTATATGCTTTCTCAGCCACCCTCCCAGCTCACATGTGTGTTGATCTCACTTCCCTGCCTTCCTTGAGCAACCCCACAAGCAAGTGTCTCTGATGAGCTTGGACTTGAATGTGACTCACTGATGAGTGCCGGGGCTGCCAGGCCTTGGAAACCAGATCATAATCAACTCCTTCACAGGCCTCTGCTTCAGAGGAAGTGCTTTGTTTCCTGCCCTGGTTTCCATGAGGCAAACACAGTGCGGAGGTGTGGTTCAGGCCCCACAGAGACCAGCTGGGCGCTGGATTCCAGACGTCATTGGGCCCCCCCCACCCCGGGACCACTGACATTTCACCGGACAGAAACAAAGATCTTAAGAGATTTCACTTTACGGGTCCTTCACCAGATGAAAAGGAGTGGGCCCCGTCGGGCCCCGTTGCTATTTGGGAGAGAGACCCAAAGGCAGCCACACCTAGATTCCAAAGTGATAGATGTCATCGACACGGCGGTAGTACTAGCTGTCAGGGCCCACCCTTGGGTCTCTGCTTCACCCCGACTTGCAAGGCTCATGGTTTTCCCACCGGAGGATGTTGGCGAGCGCTTCCAGGATGCAGGCTGGAGGCTGGAAATGGTTCCAGCAATGCCGTCGAGATGAAGCTAAAAGACGTCATCTGCAGGGGACAGGCGGCGTGTGGCTCGTGGCTGAGGGTGTGGCTCTGTGAAGGCAGGGACAGGGCCACAATGGTCCCTTCAGAAACCGCTGCCGAGCGGCTGCTGAGGGTGGAGAGGTGGTGAAGGGAGGATTATCGACCTCGTCTTCAAAGAGTGTGATAGGGCAGCGTGGGGAAGCTGAGGTCTCCAGAATTTGGATTGGGAGAGGGAAAGGGGAAACTGGGTGTGGATAATTACTGAGCTTCCACTCCGTGGGTCAGGCCTTGGGCTTGGCACTTCACAGGAGTTACTGCCCTGAAATCCGAACCAGGAATTCTTCTGTGCGAGCAGAGTTTTGAGAGGCTACGTGCCTTGCCCCAGGACAAGTTGCTGGTAAGTGGCCTTTGCCACAGGATTCAAACCTTGATCTTCTGATTTATTTGCCTTCTCAGAGTTAGGCTGTTATTCCGTCCATTTTATGGAGGAAGAAGACTGAGGCCCAGAAAAGCAAGCTCACAGCTAATAGAAGGCAGAGCGGAGACTAGAACCCGGAACTCTGGTGTCACGGCTTCACTCTTTTCAACCCCTTCATGGCTCACCTGGTGTTCTCCCATGACATATAGGCCTCCCTCCAGGTGGCACTGAGCATATTCCCAGCTCGTCCTATCCCCGAAGGGGCTGGGACTACCCCGATCCTGCAATCCTCATCTCCCTCATCTGCTCATTGAGAGGCAGGGAACCCCTTGTAGCTCCTCTGGGGGGTGGGCAGACATCTGGCTCGCAGCTGGCCTGAGTACAGCCCGGGCAGCCCTATGGCAGAGAATGTGGGCTTCCTGTGTTTATCTTTCTTTTTTCTGCTGATAATAAAATTGGATAATAAGCCTGATGAATGAAGTCCCGCCAGAGACTGGGCAGAAGTCCTGGTTCTACCACTTGCTTGAGGTGCCCCAAGCTGTGCCACAGGAGGGCCCTCTCCGGGCCCTGACATTCCCACCTGTAACAGATGAGGTTGCACAAAATGACACTCAAAATCTTCCAGCTCTGGTCTTCTAGAAACCTCTTTAAAACAGGTCAGCACACCTATACCAGAAGAGTCAAATACTCTTCTTCATGTAGCAAACTCTAAAATTAAACATGGGGTGCCTGGGTGGCTCAGTCGGTTAAGTAGCCGGCTCTCAGTTTCAGCTCAGGTCATGATGTCAGGATCCTAGGATGGAGCCCCACCTCTGTCTCTCAGCAGGGAGTCAGCTTGGGATTCTCTGTCTCTCAGCAGGGAGTCAGCTTGGGATTCTCTGTCTCTCAGCAGGGAGTCAGCTTGGGATTCTCTCTCTCTCTCCCTCTCCCTTTTCTTCTTTCCCCCTCACTTTCTCTCTCTCTCTCTCTCTGAAATAAACAAATCTTTAAAAAATAAATAATTACTTAAACATGCATAAAATATTTTGATGTTTAAATCGAACCTTGGCATTTTTATTCCCTTTATTTTTTATCCTTGTATGAATTAAAAAAAGTCTTTGTTTTATGCGAAGAATATATTTTCCCTTAACAAATGTACAGAATTTCAAACTGTTTTTGTTCTCATGCATTTTTTTTTTTCTAAAACCTAAGTAAAGACAACGCAAAAATGTGGTGGCTACAGTGTCTAAATATAAAATCTTTCTGGGGTCTCTATTTTTCCACATCTTGTGATAGCGAATTTTATGTGTCAATTTGGCTAGGCTGTGATACCCAGTTGTTGGTCAAACACTAGTCTAGATGTTACTGTGAAGATATTTTTAGATATTAACATTTACAATCATTTGATTTTAAGTAAAGCAGACTAACCTCAATCAGTTGAAGGTTGTAAGAGCAAAGACTCAAGTTTTCCAGAGAAGAAGAAATTTGGCCTCAAGGTTCAACATAGAAATTTGGCCCTTTGGCTCTGTTTCTCTGGAGAGCCCTGACTGATACATAACTGCTATATTGAAAGATTTTTTTTTTCACTAGAAATGTCATAAAACACATTGTACATAGACTTTCTCCAGAGATGTTGTCCTCCTGTTATGTCGGGGTCATAAGTTCAGGATTCAAGCAACCTATGTGTGAATCCAGCAGTGGGGTATGTGATGGTAATACCTTGCTCAGAGGTTGCTGGGAGGGTCCACGGAGATGCTGCCCTAAGTCATCTGACACACCATGAACTTGAGAAAGAACCAACACTACTAATATGAGGAATGGTTCCTCCTGCTCCTTCTTATCATCACTACTAATTGGACTCAAACAACATTTATGGAACACGGACTGGAGGCTATGCCCTGTGCTGCAGAGCTGGTGATGGGACATGAAAGTCAACATTCTTCCCCTTCAGAAGCACAGAGTCAACTGGAGTCAACTGACAAGACGGCATAAATCAAAGCTCTCCCAAGTTTTCAAGGCCCAACCAAAACCCTATCTCCTTCACAAAACCTTTTCAGATCCCCCTATTAGAAATTAATCGCTGGGCTTCCATGTCCCCAGGGCCTTTGGCTTGTACTTTCCTTTGATACTTACCACTATTTACCTTGTATTAGAGTGATTTATGCACATGTCAACCTCTCCCACTAGAATGTGAGTTCCTGAGGACAGAAATATTTATGAAGGGCCTTTCGATGACTTTGACTATTGTATGAAGGACCAACATAACAGCATCAATAATCTGCCTCACGTTTTGAGATGGTTTTATGGCAAAATAATTAAAACTGAATGTAGTTTTAAAAATGATTTTCGTATTTTTATTATAATCGCCATCGTCTCTCTCTTTTTTTGCCCATTTTATAGATGTTGTGCAGGAAGCAAAGAGCTTGCTATGACCTGTGCAAGGTCACGGAACTAGTAAACAGGCAGGCTAAGCCCAGAACTTGGCCCATGTGTGCTGAGCCGCCAAGGCCGTGTTGCATATTCCCCGCCTCATTCAATCACCCCCACCGAGTGATTCCATATTCTGCTGCACACGAGCAGTTTGGCTTCCATATCATGAGTGTGGTTTAGTAAGTTCCCTCCCTGTTCAGACCTAAAATGAAACCAGATGAAACAAACTATCTCTGACCGGCCTCTCCAGACTGGTTGTGGCTCCTGCCCTGACAACTTTCAAGTTGGCAGAGGCTGGTTTCTAGCAATTTTCTCCAGAAAACCATGCGGCTTTGCAGGGATTGGGGTTGGGTGTGCTTGCACGCTGGTATTTTGCACTCTTCCCTCAGATTTCTCAAGGCCTTGTGACAACATTGAGAGATAGGCTCAGTTGTCTGCTACTGACAGATGAGGACCTCGAGGCTGGGAGAGATGGAGGAACTTATGTGTCCACGGCCTCACACAGCCAGGGTTCAAACCCACGTCTGTTCTCCTGCTAAAGACTTTCCATTATACCCACGCTGGACTCCATCTCTAACTGTGAGGGGCTGGGAAACAGAGGCTGACTCTCCTATCACTAACTGGCCAACTTTGGAAGATATTAACGACAGAAATGGTTTGCTGGGAGAATTAGCCAAAATCATTAGATAATGACCGTCACCCCAAGAATCACTTTTAAGATTGGCATGAACACACTGATATAAGGCTGGTTAAGACTTTTTTTTCTCTCTCTGTTTGGAATTTGAGCACATTCATTGGCACACTCTACACTGTGATTTTCCATTACAACATTCCTTTCTGCAGCCATACCTACTAATGAGAGGATTAAAACTCTCTATCTTCCCGCCCACATACCTTCTGCTGTGTTTCCCACTTGGAATGTCCCTTTCCTGCACCTATGACTAGGCTCCCTTCCCTTCTTCAAGGCCCTACTGGATTGGGCGTACAGACTGCCTAAACCGGATTGATGTAAATTGGTACTTTGACAAGAGTAGCCTTCATGCAGTGGAGAGTAGGGTAAGAGTCAAAAGCAAAGAACAGCTAGTAACGGAAGGTCAGGTAGGAAAGTTGGTGAGGGCCAGGACTGGTTAAGAAATCTGAACTCCCTTTGTTGGGTAGTGGGGAGCCATGGAGCAGAAGGAGGACCACATGATGTGATTTATGTTTTGGGAAAGCAAATCTGGGAGGAAAAAGTAAAAGTGTGAAGACTGCTTAGTAGATTCCTAGACTAGTCTAATTATACAGTGATGAGGGCCTGAGCCAAGGAAGTGGCTGGCTGTGGACTGGTTAGGAGGGACAGATGGGAGACATTTTGGATGGGATAAATGGAAGTTATTTTTCCAATGGAATCTCAAAAAAAAAAATGCGGCATAGCATAGAAGAAAGGATATGGACTTTGGAATGAGGAGACTGAGCTATGAATCTCAGCTCAGTCACCTAGAGAAATATGACTGACCTTGGGCAAGTCACATAAACTCACTCAGATTCTGTGTCTTCATCTGTCAAATGGTAGTACTACTAATCACTCATAGACTTTTGTGAGAATCAGTGGAACTAATAAATGCACAAAGCTACTCACATCATAGGTAATCAGTCAGTGATCGCCACCATCTGGGAGGCAGGAGGGCATCCTGGCTAAGTTCTGGGCAGGAAACCGTTCTGTACTTCTGCCCCTTGTCAGCCATCTGGCTTTGGGCAAATGACTGAACCTTAGGTGAAGCTCAGTAAAATAGTGATTATAATGAATCTCTCACAGACCTGTTGTAATGAACATTAAGTTAAATGTATGTGGAGTGATTAGCCTGTGATGGGTACGCAGGAAGCACTTAGGTGAAGTGCTTACTAGTGTCCATTGGACACTGCTGGTTGGTTGACCCAGCTTCCATTCAACCCACTTCTATCTCTTCCTCTCACACTGTAGAATCTATGAAAGTCAAATACTGTCTTTCTCAACCTCCTTTATAGCTAGGAGTGACAGAGTTCTGGCCACTAAGAATGAGCACATGTTTGCTGGGGGATTCTGGGAAAGCTTTTACTTCCATAACTAAAGGAAGAAACCAGTCAGTGTGGCTTAGGCTCCTTCTGCCCCTGATTCCTGCCTTAAATCTGGGCATGGTGCCTGAGCTAGGACAACTGAGTCCCAACCATGAAGAAAAGGCCTACAGAATCACAAAGATGCCAGCCGGTCCAACACTGAGGAGCTACTAGCCTACACCAATGCCAACAGCCATCCATTTATCCAGAGTTCTTATCATGTGTAGAAAATAAACCCTTATGTTTAAGACATTTGATTTGGGTTTTCTGTGTACTTGGCCTATCTGAACATAGGCCTAACTGATATTAAAAGGCAATGGAAAGATAGCAGAAAAACATCGCTAGGTGGTTTTGAGCAGAAACATTCTAGCTAAAGGAAAATATCCCATGTTCTCCATACAGGCTCTCTGTGTTTTCTTCCTTCTGTGCTTCTTTTTATAGGGGATCTTCTTAACTCTCTGCTCTGCCTCTTCAGCCTCCTTCTCTGTGTGCATAAATCCTTCAAGGCTCACCTAGTGCTACCTTGTCCAATAACCATCTCTGTTTCTCCATGTAAAGTGAAACTCACCTCTTTACATTTCAGTTTTAAGTATTTTAGTATTTATTTTATTTATTTATTTTATTTTAGTAAAAATTTAGTATTCTTTTATTTTTAAAGCATATTTTCAAATGACTATGTAGTTTGTTATTGGTGTTCATGTCTTACCTCCTGTAGTGGAAACTAAGCTCCTTTACATACATTATTTCTAATTGAGAACATGCACAGGAGAAATGAATGATACGATCTTACAAATAATATTTTGTACTTCTAATGATTGTTCTATATACTCAACAAATATGTACTAAGAATCTACTTAGTACAAAGATATATTTAGAATCTATGTGTACTACCAAGATTAATATGATCTGAAAAAAAAAAGATTAATATGATCTGCTCTGATGACAGTTTGGGCTCCATGGGACAATTTACTCAGTTTATCTTTCAAATAGGGAAAATGGTATTATAGGACTATTAGAGGGTATAATTGAGTGAATATATATATATATATATATATATATAGAGAGAGAGAGAGAGAGAGAGAGAGAGAGAGAGATAAAGTGTACGGAATAGTTTCTGGCATGAAGGAAATGCTCAGGGATGGTTATGATGATGATGATGATGATGATGATGATATTTACCAGTCTGTCTATTTACCATCTACTGTCTATTAGTCTCAAGGCATATACCTAGTCTCAAGGTATATACCTAGCATCTTGAGGTCATATATTAGGACTGCAAGAATTATTGAATGAATCACTTGTGAATAATGTACACATGTGTACCTCTGGAATGTTAAAAAAAACTCAAACTAATTTAAACTCACACATACTTAAGTATATAATTTTCATGAATAGTTCACATTAACAAATATGTGTTTTTAAATTGATCTTCTTTGCAGATTACATTGAGAATTTCACAATAGCTCTTAAAGTAATTGGAGAAGCACTGGTAAATACTGCAAAGCCAGAAAGAACAATGACTTAGGTCAATTAGGAAATTTATTCTCTTTTAAACTCAACAATTGTCTATATTCTACCTGCTCTGTTTCAACACCTGGGAAGGCTTCTACCACCTGCACCTCCACAGTGAAAATCAACCTTCTCCTCTGGCCCACAGGAACCCCCACAGTCTGAGCCCAACACGTAGCATCAACATTTTTTTTTCCAATCCCTTGCTAAGAGTTTGAGCTCTGCAATCAGAATGTCTGGGTTCAGATCCTTGTGCAATCCCTCTGGGGCTTAGTCACACCACATACAGAATAGAATAACAAGAGTATCCCTCATATTGAGTTATTGTGAAGCTTAAATGACTTAGTCCCTGTAAAGTGCTTAGCACAGCACTGAGCACGTGGCGCATGCTCAGTAGGTGGGAATTGCCTTACCCTGCTCACTAACAGTCCGGGCACATGGTGCTACTCACTGGGCCCCTTCCACACTCCACAACTTTGCACCTGCTCTGCACACAACATAGTCCTTGTTGTTGTTTTTCACTGGATAAACTTCTATTGATTCATCAAGACTCATCACAAATGACACCCCAGTAAGGTATGTGATGTGACATGCTCATGCATTCCTAGAGTTTATAATCTTTTGGGGGAAACAAGCAAATGATAGCATTAACAATAACAATAGATAATCTTATGAGTGAAAACTTACAGGACCCTTTTCCAAGCACCCACAGATCTCTCCACTCTAGGATATTTGACATATCTTTCTATTCAACATTTGATCTAAGTGAGTGCTAGCAAATACCCTGGGAAGAGAATCCTTTTCTCTTAAATTAAGGTGGAAAAATCAGATCTTTGCTGAGTCAGGGAAGGGACTGATATTCGTTGAGTACCTACAACGGCTTGGCACCACACGAGTGTGTCTTATGTTCTCACATTTAATCTTTACTACAACCCGATGAAGTAGACAGTGTTGTTCATTTTACACAGGAGGAAACTGAAGTATAGAGTGATCATATTACTTGCTTGCATTATACAGCTATATGTGTTGGCTCTGGGATTTGAATTCAGATCTCTGTCCTGATGGAGTCTTGTGTTTCCCTAGTTTTGTCAGAGAGGAGATGGAGCAGTACAAGGCTAGGGTAGTAGAAAGAAAATAAATAGAGGTGTTAGGGCAGGCAGGAAAGCCAAATTCTCTACCTTTGCCAATCTTATTAAGGGCTGATCCTGACGAAAATCCTGCCAGGTGCACATCAATAACAGAGGAAAATATTTCTGTGTAGGCTCATCTTATTTGCAGAATGGGAATTACTGGGCCATGATCACACAGAAAACGTGTTTCACTTGGAAACCAAGAACTTTGATCATCTTATTCTTCTTAATTCATATTGAATTACTCACAGTACGTTGGAAAGCCTGCTTTAAAATCAGTCATTCCTAAACTGGAAACCAGACTCTAAGACAAGAGTTGTCAGACTTCAGGCAAGTGATTTGACCTCTTTGAGCCTTAGTTGTCTCATCTAAAATTGGGATTACTGGAGATATCAACTCAGAGGACAATAATGAGAGACTATAAATGAGTTATGACTAGGGTGCACATATAACATATCATTCAAACAGGGACACTGGGGGGCAGGGAGGCAGGTCCTGCCAAGAATTATGGTGGGACGTCAGCTGTGAATGTACCGTCTTGAGCCAACCACATTGGGTGGTCACACCAGGTATGATCGATGAGAAGGGCCTAGCACAGTGGCTCACATCTAGTCAGCACCTGCAAGTGATCTTCCCTGCTAGGATTTTAAGCACAATTTAAAAATTAAGCTATCTTGAGCCACTTAAAATTTTCTGAACATGTTAGACTCTCAGGGAGAGAAAGCTCAGCCAGGGTCCTATTAGTCATCGGTTATTCACATCCTCAAGTCTGACAGACCAGTGAACATGTAGAGGCTCATCAGAACGACACGAGAAGCTTCTCAGGGTAGTTAAGAGAAGATCTGGTGGACTGTTCAAAGCGAAAAGGAAGGAAGGTATGTGCTGTGATCTGTTTAAAAACAAACAGAAAACATACCAGCGTCAGATCAGAAGATGGGCTGGGGGACAGAAAGGAAAAGCAGGGAGCAAGTTAGAACAGTTCATTTATTAACCAATATCTGCTAAGGAGTGAAGGTGGAATGGCCAGAATGTTCCAGCAAGATGAGGGATCTCTAGCAGTTGCTCAGCAAGAATACTCTGATGGAAATAGCAGGGGATGAAGGTAGAAATCCCAGGATTTTGTTCTTCCTGACAAACAGTGGATACTTCATAAACGTTAGTTTCTTTCCATTTGCTTCCTTTGTGGTAAGGATTTGTAAAATCATCTGAGAAGCTGCTGGGGCAAGTAATAGATGACCAGTAATGCCTGTTTAATCATTAATTTCTCATCCTCCCCACCTGGGGCTCTCCATCCCTCCCTCCACATCTATCCACTGACCCAGGAACGCAGAGTTTGGGGGTGAACAGACAGGCTTGCATTTAGCAGGGCAGACAGACACTGGGCAGATAATTAAACAAATGTAGTTAGTGCCCTGAGATCTGAGCCCCCTTCTCACCTCAGGCCCTTGGTGTATTTTTTTTTTTTTTTAGACCCCTGACTTTTGATCTGTGTTTGACATGTCTGACACATTCTGCCTGACCGTGAACTCAGGATCTTCCTCCTGCATCTAGCTCTGCTTCCTGCCTTCCCTGTCAGAGCTGACAGCATCAGCCACTCCCAGCCCCTTTCCTTTCTCCTCCACCAACAGTGCATATTCACGGTAGCAGAGTCTCATGAGAATGAGATTTGTGTTTTCTCAGACACCTACAGGAAGCTCCATGGTAAAGCAAGCATTGCAGGGTGCAAATTCTGTCCATGAACTTTTGGTTTGCACTAGAAATGGCCGTGTGTGTGCGAGTTGAGTGTGCATATGGGTGCACACACCTGTGTGTGGGCGGAGGGATACAGTGGGAGCAGGGACCGGGGGCGGGAAGAAGGCATCTCTGAGCTGAGGTAGCAATCATAGCTCTGCAAAGTTCATCATGGATTGAGGAATGTTTATCTCCTCTTCCCCTCCAGCCACCCTCCCCTGACTTGTCATCTTTATCACCAATAACAGAAAACCCAAAATATGGTAGGAAAGCCCACTCTCCAGTTTAACCTGCTTTATCAGAAAGAGAGAAACTTCTGGGGGCACCTGGGTGGCTCAGTTAGTTAAGCATCTGACTTTGGCTCAGGTCACTGTTCTCAGGGTCCTGGGAAAGAGCCCTGTGTTGAGCTTGGTGCTCAGCGGGGAGTCTATTTGTCCCTCTTCCTCTGCTCCCCCCCATGGTCTCTCTCTCTCAAATAAATAAAATCTTTAAGAAAAAAAAGAAAAAAAAAACTTGTTTGCTAAATGCCTTCTGTGACAAAAAAACAGCAGCTCCCACACAACCTTCACCTAGACGCCCACCGCCCCTCCCCATCTATCACCTATTTACCCACTTGAGTAATGGGAGAAAAAAAACACCTTCCTGATCAATCTCATTTTCTCCTAGTGTTTGGAATTAAAGACCATTTGCGTTTCGACAGTGGTGCCGCAGTCCCTTATCCCATCTATCAACTGGAATGGCAAATTGGCTGCCCAGTTTCCATCTGATCTGTAATTGAATAACTGCATGTTATCAACACAAATTTGCAGTTTGGCCTAGAGCTTGTTTTGGGGGGCTTTGCTTTTTTACTAAAGTGTTTCTGATTTTAAATTTATATTATGTCCAGAGAGAGAGAGAGAGAGAGAGAGAGAGAGTGAGAGTGTGAGAGTGTGTGTGTGTGTGTGTGTGTGTGTGTGTGTGTGTGTGTGTGTGTGGAGCGGGAGGGGCGGGAAGGTGAGGGGAAATGGGGAGAGAGAGAGAGAAAGGAGGAGAGAGAAGAGCTGTGACTGGGGATGGGGAAGAGTAGAAATGAAGGGTTAGCAACTGCACACATAGACACCACTAATTAATACGGGAAAATAAAATTCTTTCACTTGGGGCCACAGGCAATGAATGTTCCTTGAAAAGGAAGAGTGAAGCCCCTAATACTTAGAGATTTGCAACCAGATAATAACTTTGCAAAATGTGACTGACAGTTACCAGATTATCCCCTTAATCACACCTTTATTTCTGTTAAGCAGGGCTTATGCTCCCAGCAGGTTTCAAACACGTGTTAATGCTGAGTATCCCGTGGACGAATCAAAGGGTTGTAGCGACTGTAGCTTTACTGGACTCTACAAACGGAAACATTCAGAAAGAGAGCAGGAAAACCAGTGTGCAGCACACACAGCCTGAGTCTGCTCCTCCTCCAACAAATGTCTTACCCCCACCGGAGGAGAACGGAGCTTCGGAGGGGGATGATAGAAATGTAGGGGAAGGCATGCAAATTAGCAAACCCTGCAGAAATTCGATGTTTTTTTTTTTTTTTTTTTTCCTCTCAATGAACTCTTAGGATTCCAAGAGTTGGCTGTTTCAAAGGACTAATTCCCATAAGACATAATTAGCATTTATACGACATTTTATTATGACTGTTCTTTTTCTTTCGATCCAAATGTCTATCCACCCTGAGTAGTTAACCTGGCAGTAAACCCTCAGAAAGAGATGAAGGGGATCAGAGTCCCAGTCTTTGTGGTTTACAATCGAGCCCCACATGAGGTCCAAGAGTAACCCGAACCTCTTCCCAGGAGTTTGCAGGGAAACAGACACTAGTGAAGGGTCTATACTATGCACTGCATGTATATTAACTTGGTCAATCCTGTCATCTGCACTCCAAGCTAGGTATTATTATCCCATGTTGGAGATGAGGAAACTGAGCCCAGAGAGACCCATAAACCTGCTCAAAGAACCAGATTTGGAAAATCATAGAGTAAGAATTTGAACCCAGATCCTCCTTCATTTGCCAGCTAAGTGAATGGAGCAAAGTGCTCAGGAGCTGTTTGGAGCTTTCCTCTTTGGATCTCATTTTGAAGGATCTCCCCTTCGCCTCTGTCCCCTTCCTTCTTTTTTGTTTTAAAAATTTCCTGCCCATATCCAAATGCATGTGTATTTTTTATTGGCTTCTCCATGTCAGCTCTTTTCTACCCAGCTCTATGCTCTAGAGAATAGCTACTCTTGCCCTCTGGCTTGGAGCTGTGTTGACCAATGGGAGGCCCTTGGTGGCAGGTTGGGTTGAGGGAAGTGACATTGCTGGGGTGTGTACTTCCCAGGCTCCCGCTCCGCCAGGTTGCTGTGGCGGCTTCCCAGGTCCTGCCAGGCAGCCATCCTCCTCATCCCTCTCTCTGATGCGCAGCCACCCAACAGTTCCCCAATGCTTTGATCTCAGGACTCCTTTAGACTTTTAAAAATTGTTGTGGATCCCCAAAGAGCTTTTGTTTATCTCTCAGTGTTTACCATATTAAAAATTAAAGCTGAGAGTTCTTAAACACAAGAATACACAAACATACATTCCATCAGCCATTGGAATGATGACTTTATCACAAGTCATGTTGCCTTTGGAAAACTCCACTTTGCACTCATGAGAGAAAAAGAGTGAAGAAGGGCAGATACAAGTCTTATTGTAAAGGCAAAAAATGTATTACTATAAAAACAGTTTTGAACTTCTGGACCTCTAAAAAGAGTCTCAGGGAACCCCACAGGTTTCTGGCTTTGAGAACTTCTGCCCAAACTGCTCCTTCAGACTCACTCTGGGATGCTTTTCCAAAGCCTTGTTGGATGTCCTCACTCTGCCCATGCCTTTATAATTATTCCCTTTATTCAACTCTCCTCAATCACACCGCTGGAGAATGTCCGCTGTTCCTGCAGGAACCCTGACCCACCACTGGCCAGAAGATGGCTGGAATTTAACCCTGGAGGAAGGGCTGAAGTCAGAGAAGTAGCTCAGGAATGCCAGCAGCAAAGAAAAGCTTTCCTCCTGCCTGCTCTGATCTTTTCCCTATGAACTTTGCTTTGTCTTTAAATTGTATTCATCATTTCTTCACTGATAAAAGGGAGTGTCTAGAGTGGTTGCAACCACTCTGGAAAACAGTATGGAGGTTCCTCAAAAAGTTGAAAATAGAGCTACCATACGATCCAGCAATTGCACTACTGGGTATTTACCCCAAAGACACAAATGTAGGGATCTGAAGGGGTACGTGCACTCCGATGTTTATAGCAGCAATGTCCACAATAGCCAAACTGTGGAAAGAGCCAAGATGTCCATGGACAGATGAATGGATAAAGAAGATGTGGTGTATATATATACAATGGAATATTATGCAGCCACAAAAGGAATGGGATCTTGCCATTTGCAACGATGTGGATGGAACTGGAGGGTGTTATGCTGAGTGAAATAAGTCAATCAGAGAAAGACATGTATCATATGACCTCACTGATATGAGGAATTCTTAATCTCAGGAAACAAACTGAGGGTTGCTGGAGTGCTGGGGGTTGGGAGGGATGGGGTGGCTGGGTGATAGACATTGGGGAGGGTATGTGCTATGGTGAGTGCTGTGAATTGTGCAAGACTGTTGAATCACAGATCTGTACCTCTGAAACAAATAATGCAATATATGTTAGGAAAAAAAAAAAGAAGAAGATAGCAGGAGGGGAAGAATGAAGCGGGGGGAAATGGAGGGGGAGACGAACCATGAGAGACGATGGACTCTGAAAAACAAACTGAGGGTTCTAGAGGGGAGCGGGGTGGGAGGATGGGTTAGCCTGGTGATGGGTATTAAAGAGGGCACGTTCTGCGTGGAGCACTGGGTGTTATGCACAAACAATGAATCATGGAACACTACATCAAAAACTAATGATGTAATGTATTGTGATTAACATAACAATAAAAAAATTGTTTAAAAAAGGGAGTGTCTAGAATCAGAGAGATGACTGTTCCTCTTTCTGAGGCCCAGGCCAGAACACGAGAGATCCATTTTCTGTTAGAGGTGTAGACAAATTGGACCATTGTCCTAGGAGATCACGAGGAAGAGATGAAGGCATAGTTTCCTTTGAGGAAAAGAAGCCTCGGGGCAACTTGGCCATTTCCAGCTACTTCTTGATCAGCTGGCCTTTCTTGTTTCAGGGAAGAATTCTTCATTCCCTCCACTGGGCTCCCACAGAGTTTGGAACAGATGTCAGTTGCTTGATACCACTTTCTATTGTCATTATTTGCGTACTTCTCTTCTCCCCTTCCTGGCTGATAGCTCCTTAAGACAGTTTTAGTCACCAAGGAGGTCCCATCTTGGGTGTGTAATAAATGTTTGTTGAAAGAAAGAGTGGAGATGGAACTCTCTTCCATCACTGCCATTTTGTTTCCCATAGTCATTTGGAGATAGCCTTTGCAGCAAGGCTTTTGTTTTTTAATAACTTTCTTGAGGTATAATTGATCTACAAAGAACTGCACATATCGAATGTATATGATTTGATGAGCTTGGACATCCCTGTTACCATTAGCACAATCAAGGACATGTCTGATACCTTCCAAAGTTTGCTTGTGTTTATGTCTCTTTTTCATTTACTTTTCTGTGGCAAGAACACTTAACATGAGATTGACCCTCTTACATTTTGAAGTGCAAATACTGTATCATTAACTACAGGCACCATGTTGGACAGCAGTTCTCTAGAATTTACTCATCTAATATAACTGAAACTTTATACGTATTGAACAACAACTCCCCATTTCTCTCATCCTAGCCCCTGGAAACCACCATGGTATTCTCTACATGCAAGAGTTTGACTATCATAGGTATTTCATATAGGTGGGAATCTTGCAGTGTTATTTTTATAAACCACCCAGGAAGTAACTGAATGTGTCTACAGGAGTAGAAAGGGAAGCCCCAGAAATATTTGTGCAGATATTGCAATACCTTGGGGATAAAGTGTATTTGAAAATTTAAAAAGGCCTTTATTTCAATCCCAACCCCATCACTGACCAGTGGAGCTGCCTTCCATAAGCCACTCCCTTTCTCTAAGCTTCAGGTTTTCAGAATGGTCTGATGCCAACTTGTGTCTGTGGTTTCCCCATCTCAGAGTGTCACCATAAGAGATCTGGTAAGCCCACAAAGATACCAGATATTGTTGGTTGCCTAAAAAATTAGTATCTTTGGCTCATATCTGAATTATGTTTTTGCATATAGGGAGATGTGGCTATAATTGATAAAATATGACTCATATCATTCTTGAAATTGTTATATCTGTTTTATCTTTTTTCCCAATTAAGAGATAATAAAATTATCTGGTGTCCTGGGCTCCACAAAATACTCTGACACTAGAGAGAAACTCTTGTTCTTGGAAAACTTGGAAATCATTGAGCCCCAAGTCTTGGTTTTGACTCTGAAGCTGATGGGGATCTGATGCAGAGGGCAGGAACAGGGCAGCTTCTGCCACCTATGGATAGGAAGGCTTTTGCTAACTAAAGTTATAAATCCTGGATTTATAGGAAGCATCCAGCAAAAGCCAATGGACATGTTTTCTAATTTATTTCCTTCACCACAGACAGTATCCATGATATAAACACAAGGCCCCATATTATGAGAAGATTATGAAAGTGTTTAAAGGTATAGATATCATAAATTTTTTTTCTGAAGCAGTCAGAACATTATTTGCTTTCCCTTTCATCCATCCTAATCTATTTATCACTCCAAAATATTTTTAGAAACTTCCTTCCTTTCATGGAAGAGGCAAATTTGGGGGAAAATGAAAGCTACTGAACAACATGTTTTGGGAGCCATTAGATAGATTGAAAGAAATCAGTTAACCTTCAGGGATATTTGTCAAAGCCCGGTTAAAGGAACTCAGTGACAATTGAACAGGAATTGTTAACTCTTCGAACTAAGAAACTAAAAAGCAATACTTGAAAAATTTTCAGTAACATTGCTTTTATATTTTTCTACTTACTAAAATAATATAACACCACTGTAGAATTTGGAAAATACAGAGAAGCTCAAAGGAAGAATATATTAACTACCACTAATCTACATGCAGTATTTTATATTCTTGCTAGATATCTATCTCTGTGTTTAGAAATTTATAATTATTTCATATTATTAATGCTGTTTGATAACTTGCTTTCTCTTAAAATATTTATTGTATGCTATTAGTCACATAGAAAAGACTATAAGTAAGGTATATGTAAGTTATAAAGCATGATAATAAAATGAACAATCATGAAGCCACCCCTCAACTTATAGAATCAAATATCACCAGTATGGTTGACGCTATCTCTGAACTCCTCTCAAATTCCACCATGTGGTAATTATTTTTTTAATTTTTATTTATTTATTTGTCAGAGAGACAGAGAGAGCAGAAGCAGGGGGAGCAGCAGGCAGAGGGAGAAGCAGGCTCTCTGCTGAGCAAGGAGCCCGATGTGGGGCTCAATCCCAGGACCCCAGGATCATGATCTGAGCCAAAGGCAGACGCTTAACCAACTGAGCCACCCAGGCATCCCACCACCATGTGGTAATTATGCTAAACTTTTTGTTTATAATTCTCTTGCTTTAAAAATTGTTTTTTAAACCACCTAATCAATATTTTTAAGTGTGCTTATTTTGAATCTTGTAACAGTGTTTTTTACTGCAAGTTTTCCCTCCAGATTATTTTTTGTTCAATTATACATTTATGATTCATCTAGTTATTTTATAATCATATTTCAAAATTTTCATTGCTGTATAATACTGTGTGAATATATTGCACTTTTGTCTATTCTGTTGATGAACATTTAGGTTTCAAGTTTTCTTTTCTTCTTCTTTTTCTATTTCAAAAGAAAAATGCTGTCACACAAATTTTTCTGGTACACGTGTGTAGGTATTTTTCTAGGGCATATACCAGGAGTGGACTGGGTCATAGGTATATACACATAATACTAAATTGTTTTCCAAAGTGGTTATACTCCATTATCAGTATATAGAAATCTTCATTCTTGAACATCCTCAACATTAGATATATTCCATTTGATGTTGCCTACTTATCTCATACGGCTTCAGTTTGTATTTGGTTAATTACCTGCAAATGTATACTGGACATTTGGGCTTCCTTCTCTGTGGCATACCTCTGCAAGTCTTTTAGCTATTTATTGTCTTGACTGACCGTTTCTTATCGGCCTACAGCTAACACTACTGCTTATTAGAAAAGAGGAATCCCTTCACTGTTGTGGGATTTAGGGCTGACATCTTAACTGACCAATCAGAAGCAACTTTGAACCCCTTCTCCTTGCTGCCTTCTAATATTGAAACTGCAAATCCAAACAATCACTTTCCCAGACTCCCTTGCAGTTAGGGATGGCCATGTGACTCATTTTGGAGCCATGTCATATAAGCATAAGTCTTCTGATTGGGTGTATCTGAGAGAGTACTTGCTTTCCTGATAAAAATGATATAGATGTAACTGTCACAACCCTGTGCCATCCTTGCTTCATCCTGACTTGAGTGCAGACGTGATGCTGGGAACTACAGCAGCCATGTGGTGAGCATGAGGGAAAGGCTAAGAGATTCTTGAAAATTCTGGCCGTGACAATTCTTATATCCACTCAACTCCAAATTTCTGTTTATGCCATTTTTAAAGATCCCAGTTTTCTTAAATACTGTAAATTTAATTTTCTGTGAATGAGAGTTAGATGACAGCCTGTCTGATATGGCATCTTCTATTCACTTAGTCCCCAAACTAGAGCCTCACATCCAGCAGTGTCCCAAAAAGTAGTAAAGAAGTTTTATAATAAATTTTAATCCAGAATACAAATTTCCTAACAAGGCTAGTATGATCTGGCCACTCCCTTCCTTTTCATCCTCATGTTGTATCACACGGCCTTTTATGCTTTTGGCTTTGTGCACCTTTATTGTTTCCAAGAAAATACTAAATACTTTCCCACTCTATGGATTTCCCATATTCTATTTCATTTGGCTAGATTCCCTGTCCCCCTACCTTTCCTTCCCATTCTGAATAAATCTCATTTGTTACTGTCTCTTTGTAAACTAAGTCACCATAAGTGTCCTCCAGTAGGCTTTGAGTGACCCTAGAGTAGACTCTATGCCTCTATAACAATTTGTTAGTTGTATACCCAGCACAATCTAGCACAGCACATGGGAGATAGTAAGCACTCAAGAATATTTTGTTAGATAAACAGAGCAGTATCTTGTGTGCCAACCAAGTGTCAGGCAAAGCCTGTTCTTCATTTCTTTTTTCCTTTCCAAGCCTCAAGGATTTCACCTTTGGGATGGTTAATAATCCATACCTATTGGTGTGGCTCGAGAATTAAAAGTGATCATTGTGTGTATGTGCTTAGACAGAGGCTTGGAATGTGGTTCGGATCATTTGCCTTTTATAAGGGGAATCCTTATGCCCCAGTAGCAAATTTTCCTTCCAACTTCTGTTCTGCACACTTTAAAAGTAATACTTGGTATAATTATTATTAGTGATAATTATAATTCAATCCGCTGGGTGTGGAGTGCTTGCTCATATACTTTATATGCCAAGCACTTTATACACATTACCTCTTTTTAAATGTAATCTCTGTTATTATCCCTTTCTTATAGGCAAGGCTAAATGGGACTAGGCTCAAGCCTCTCGGGGCGCTCAGCCATTGCTTACGGACATCCACATTGAAACTGTGGTTGGTCAGACACTACCTAACCAGGGAATCTGCTATTTACAGGGTACATTCTGTACACTTACTTCATTTTGCTTTTTTTCTAAGAAAAAGGCAAAGCAGAATAAAGTGCACTGAGATCAGATTTTTTGGTAAAAAAAGTAACTTCCAAACTGCTCTGAGGTCAATACAGATTTTCATTCCAATCTTCTCCACTCCGAGATCCACAGACTGAAATGAAAATGGATGCTCAAGCTGGTGACCCCAAGGCAGGATCCTAAACTGGAAAACAATGACTGAGTCAGGCTTTGTGCAGCAGACTTCTGAGGTCCAGAAAGGAGATTAATACACATTATAGAGATTTGGCTATAATAATTGAAAACAAGACAGTTATTTTAGCCAGAGCCCCTACTTTAGAACCTTACATATAGAAGGTGCTTACTAAATGCTGGTTGAAATGCATTCCAGGAGCCTCATGATAGAGTGAGATCTTATTATAATGTTCAAGGTAGTTTATTCTGAATGCCACTCAATTTCAGAAAGCAATTGGCATTCTCCAACATTTGCCCCAACCTAGCCCTCCAGTTTCTTCTGTTAACAGTCTATCCCTAGCATGTGGCTCTAACTACACTCAAATACTGTCTCCAAGATACCCCCTAATCTTTAGCACCTCTGTGCCTTTGCTTGCGCTCTATCTGCTTTCAAGAATTCCTACACCCCAGACCCAACTCTTTAAAAAAAACAAAACAAAACAAATAAACAGGAAAACTTATCCTGTTAGGCTGACTTTTTCTCCATTAAGCCTGTCCCACTTAAGACATATCTACACCCATAAACATCCCAATCTTCTAGATATAATTACGGCAACATTTTCCATCTTGTGGCACAATGTGGCTGGTGGATAAAGCATAGACTTTAGAGTTGGAAATACATGTGCACAATTCCCAGCCCTGTCACTTAAAAGTCATGCACCCTGGTGAGATTTACCTAAATGTGAACCTCCATTTTCTCTTTGGAAGTGAGGATGCTACGAGCCACCTGCTGTGGCCATTGTGGGAATAAGGAAGGAAACATTTCAAGGGCCCAGCAAAGAATGTGGTTCATGGTCAGCAGCTGCCTTGTTCTGGTTATTCAGGTTCTGGGCTCAAACATCCTCTTTTAAGAATGGCTCTTACAAACATCCCACCCTTCTGCTGCACTCCCTTCTTCAAGCTTTGAGCCTAGGTTGTCCAAGTTCAAATTCCAACTCTACCACTCACTAGTTTGGGTACATTACTTAGTTCTCCTTCCTCACTTTCCTCAGATGGGAAATGGGACTACCATATCTTGGCTATTGTAAGCTGGTAGCTACACTTGTGAGCATAGCATAAAGAACAGAAGTGTGAAATCACTGTGTAGTACACCTGCAACTAATGTAACATCGTGTGTCAACTTTACTTCAATAAAATTTTAATTAAAAAGATGGCGGAGGAGTAGGAGACCTGGATTTCGTCTGGTCTCAGGAATTCAGCTGGATAGGGATCAAACCATTCTGAACACCTACAAACTCAACAGGAGATCGAAGAAAAGACTAGCAACAACTCTCTGAACAGAAAAGCGACCACTTACTGGAAGGTAGGACGTGCGGAGAAGTGAATCCGAGGCGATATTCGGGAGGATAGACGGCGGGGGAGGGGGGGCCTCTGTCGGCCGCTTCTGGCAAGTGCTAGAGCCGCGGAGCACAAAATCGGACCTTTTAGAAGTCGGCTCCGCTGAGGGACGTCGCTCCAGTGGCTAAGCAGGGGGTGGAACCCTCGCGGGACAGTGTGGTCTCAGGACCCTCGGGGTCACATAAAGACCGGGGGTGCCTGAGTGCGGCAGAGCTCCCAGGTATTGGAGCGGGGAAGCCAGCTGCAGAGACAGAGTCGAGGCGCAGGCTCTCAGCTCAGGGTGGCCATAAACTGTGATCCGCGGCCCAGCTGGGCCACTGCTCCTGCAGCAGGGACCCAACAAGCGGCAGAGCTGGGGAGACTCTCCTTCCTCCCCTGGGAGGAGCGGCGCGGGAACACACCGCAGGGATCTGCTGGGTTTGGAGACTCCACACCGAGTTGGGTGCCAGAGATAGAAACGCTAGGTCACAGGCCGGGTGAGCACGGAGTGCGGATGGAGACCGGGGAGACAGGAGTGACTGACTGCTTTTCTCTGGGGGTGCACTGAGGAGCGGGGCCCCGAATTCTCAGCTCCTCCTGGGCAGAGATTGGGAGGTCGCCATTTTCGCTCTTGTCCTCCAAAGCTGTATGGAAAGCTTGCAGGGAACAAAAGCTACCAAGAGCAAACCCGAGCAGCTTGCTTAGCCCAAGGGCGGGGCAATTCCGCCTCAGGAAAGACATTTGGGAACCACGGCAACAGGACCCTCCCCCAGAAGATCAGGACGAACAGCCAGCCAAGACCAAGTTTACCGATCAATGAGAATGGGAGAACTCCAGCGCTAGGGGAATACTGCACATAGAATTCATGGCTTTTTTTTACCATGATTCATTTGTCTTTCAAAGTTAATTTTTTAACTGTTTTTTTTTTTTATTTTTCTTTTCCCCTTTTTCAACCAACATCTTATCAATCCCTTTTTTAAAAAAAATTTTTGATTTTTCAATTTTAAAAGTCATGTTCTATCCCTTCACAGTAGTTACCCTTATTTTTGGCATATATATATAAGTTGTTCTCTAAAATTTTGAGATACAGTTTCTGCTAACATATCAAAATATACCCTAAATCTCTAGTGTATGGCTTTGTTCTAGTCTCCTGCCTGATCACGTTCTCTCCCCCTTTTTCTTTCTTTTTTTTAAATCCTCTTCTTTCTTTTTTCAAACACCGTCTTATCAATTCCTTTTTAAAAATTTTTTATAATTTTCATTTTTACAGTCATATTCCATCCCTTCATCATATCTACCCTTATTTTGTACATATTTAAGTCTTTCTTTCTCTAAAACTTTAGGAGGCACTTTCTTCTAATAGACCAAAATACACCCAAAATCTAGTGTGTGGCACTGATCTATGCACCATCCTGATCATATTTGATTATATTCTGTTTTTTTTTTGTTTTGTTCTGTTTTTGTTTGTTTTTATCTTTTTCTTTTTTTCTCTCTTTTTTTCCTTCTTTCCCTTTCTTTTCCCCTGGTTTTAGGTCTTTTCTGATTTGTTTAGAGTATATTTTCTCGGGACGTTGTTAACATGTTGGCATTTTGTTCTCTCATTCATCTATTCTCCTCTGGACAACAGGACAAGACAAAAAAAAATTATCTCAACAAAAAGAACAAGAGGTAGTACCGCCTGCCAGGGACCTACTCAATACGGACATTAGTATGATGTCGGACCTAGAGTTCAGAATCATGATTTTAAAGATACTAGCTGGGCTTGAAAAAAGCATGGAAGTTATTAGAGAAACCCTTTCTGGAGAAACAAAAGAACTAAAATCTAACCAAGTCGAAATCAAAAAGGCTATTAATGAGGTGCAATCAAAAATGGAGGCACTAACTGCTAGGATAAATAAGGCAGAAGAGAGAATCAGCGAAATAGAAGATCAAATGATGGAAAATAAAGAAGCTTAGAAAAAGAGAGATAAACAACTACTGGATCACAAAGGCAGAATTCGAGAGATAAGCGATACCATAAGACGAAACAACATTAGAATAATTGGGATCCCAGAAGAAGAAGAAAGAGACAGAGGGGCAGAAGGTATATTGGAGCAAATTATAGCAGAGAACTTCCCTAATGTGGGGAAGGAAACAGGCATCAAAACCCAGGAGGCACAGAGAACCCCCTCAAAATCAATAAAAATAGGTCAACACCCCGACATCTAATAGTAAAACTTACGAGTCTCAGAGACAAAGAAAAAATCTTGAAAGCAGCTCAAGAGAAGAGATCTGTAACCTACAATGGTAGAAACATTAGCTTGGCAACAGACCTATCCACAGAGACCTGGCAGGCCAGAAAGGACTGCCATGATACATTCAGAGCACTAAATGAGAAAAATATGCACCCAAGAATACTATATCCAGCAAGGCTGTCATTGAAAATAGAAGGAGAGATAAAAAGCTTCCATGACAAACAAAAACTAAAGAAATTTGCAAACACAAAACCAGCCCTACAAGAAATATTGAAAGGGATCCTCTAAGCAAAGAGAGAGCCTAAAAGCAGCACAGACCAGAAAGGAACACAGACAACATACAGTAACAGTCACCTTACAGACAATACAATGGCACTAAATTCATATCTTTCAATAGTTAACCTGAATGTAAATGGGCTAAATGCCCCAATCAAAAGACACAGGCTATCAGATTGGATTAAAAAACAAGACCCATCGATATACTGTCCGCAAGAGACTCATTTTAGACCCAAAGACAGGCCCACATTGAAAGTGAGGGGGTGGAAAACCATTTACCATGCTAATGAACACCAAAAGAAAGCTGGGGTGGAAATCCTTATATCAGACAAATTAGATTTTAAAACAAAGAGATGAGGAAGGACACTATATCCTACTTGAAGGGTCTAGCCAACAAGAAGACCTAACAATTGTAAATATCTATGCCCCTAACATGGGAGCAACCAATGTTATAAGGAAATTAATAACAAAGCAAAGAAACACATTGACAACAATACAATAATAGTGGGGGACTTTAACATCCCCCTCACTCAAATGGACAGATCATCTAAGCAAAAGATCAACAAGGAAATAAAGACTTTAAAGGACACACTGGACCAAATGGACTTCACAGACATATTCAGAACATTCCATCCCATAGCAACGGAATACACATTCTTCTCTAGTGCCCATGTAACCTTCTCCAGAATAGATCACATCCTAGGTCACAAATCAGGTCTCAACTGGTACCAGAAGACTGGGATTATTCCCTGCATATTTTCAGACCACAATGCTTTGAAACTAGAACTCAATCACAAGAGGAAAGTCAGAAAGAACTCAAATACATGGAGGCTAAAGAGCATCCTACTAAAGAATGAATGTGTCAACCAGGAAATTAAAGAAGAATTAAAAAAATTCATGGAAACAAATGAAAATGAAAACACAACTGTTCAAAATCTTTGGGATGCAGCAAAGGCAGTCCTAAGAGGAAAGTATATAGCAATACAAGCCTTTCTCAAGAAACAGTTCTCAAATACACAACTTAACCCTACACCTAAAGGAGCTAGAGAAAGAACAGCAAATAAAGCCTAAACCCAGCAGGAGAAGAGAAATCATAAAGATCAGAGCAGTAATCAATGAACTAGAAACCAAAAGAACAGTAGAACAGATCAATGAAACTAGGAGCCAGTTCTTTGAAAGAATTAACAAGATTGATAAACCCCTGGCCAGACTTATGAAAAAGAAAAGAGAAATGACCCAAATCAACAAAATCATGAATGAAAGAGGAGAGATCACAACCAACACCAAAGAAATACAAACAATTATAACAACATATTATGAGCAACTCTATGCCAGCAAATTAGATAACCTCGAAGAAATGGATGCATTCCTAGAGATGTATCAACTACCAAAATTGAACCAGGAAGAAATAGAAAACCTGAACAGACCTATAACCAGTAAGGAAATTGAAGCATTCATCAAAAATCTCCCAACAAACAAAAGCCCAGGGCCAGATGGCTTCCCAGGGGAATTCTATCAGACATTTAAAGAAGAATTAATACCTATTCTCCTGAAACTGTTCCAAAAATAGAAATGGAAGGAAAACTTCCAAACTCGTTTTATGAGGCCACCATTACCTTGATCCCAAAACCAGACAAAGACCCCATCAAAAAGAAGAATTACAGACCAATATCCTTGATGAACATGGATGCAAAAATTCTCACCAAAATACTAGCCAATAGGATCCAACAGTACATTAAAAGGATTATTCACCACGACCAAGTGGGATTTATCCCTGGGCTGCAAGGTTGGTTCAACATCCGCAAATCAATCAACGTGAAACAATACATTAACAAAGAAAGAACAAGAATCATATGATCCTCTCAATAGATGCAGAAAAAGCATTTGACAAAGTACAACATCCTTCCTTGATCAAAACTCTTCAGAATATAGGGATAGAGGGTACATGCCTCAATATCATAAAAGCCATCTATGAAAAACCTATAGCGAATATCATTCTCAATGGGGAAAAACTGAGCGCTTTCCCCCTAAGGTCAGGAACACGGCAGGGATGTCCACTATCACCAGTGCTATTCAACATAGTATTAGAAGTCCTAGCCACAGCTATCAGACAACAAAAAGAAATCAAAGGCATCCAAATCGGCAAAGAAGTCACTCTCACTCTTTGCAGATGATATGACACTTTATGGGGAAAACCCAAAAGACTCCACCCCAAAACTGCTAGAACTCATACAGGAATTCAGTAAAGTGGCAGGATATAAAATCAATGCACAGAAATCAGTGGCATTCCTATACACCAACAACAAGACAGAAGAGAGAGAAATTAAGCAGTTGATCCCATTTACAACTGCACCCAAAACCATAAGATACCTAGGAATAAATCTAACCAAAGAGGCAAAGGATCTGTACTCAGAAAATTATAAAATACTCATGAAAGAAATTGAGGAAGACACAAAGAAATGGAAAAACGTTCCATGCTCATGGATTGGAAGAACAAACATTGTGAGGATGTCAATGCTACCTAGAGCAATCTACACATTCAATGCAATCCCCATCAAAATACCATCCACTTTTTTCAAAGAAATGGAACAAATAATCCTAAAATTTGTAATGGAACCAGAAAAGACCCCAAATAGCCAGAGGAATGTTGAAAAAGAAAAGCAAAGCTGGCGGCATCACAATTCTGGACTTCCAGCTCTATTACAAAGCTGTCATCAAGACAGTCTGGTACTGCCACAAAAACAGACACACAGATCAATGGAACAGAATAGAGAGCCCAGAAATATACCCTCAACTCTATGGTCAACTAATCTTTGACAAAGCAGGAAAGAATGTCCAATGGAAAAAAGACAGTCTCTTCAACAAATGGTGTTGGGAAAATTGGACAGCCACATGCACAAGAATGAAACTGGACTATTTCCTTACACCACACACAAAAACAGACTCAAAGTGGTTGAAAGACCTCAATGTGAGACAGGAGTCCATCAAAATCCTAAAGGAGAACACAGGCAGCAACCTTTTTGACCTCAGCCACAGCAACTTCTTCCTAGAAACATTGCCAAAGGCAAGGGAAGCAAGGGCAAAAATGAACTATTGGAATTTCATCAAGATAAAAAGCTTTTGCACAGCAAAAGAAACAGTCCACAAAACCAAAAGACAACCGACAGAATGGGAGAAAATATTTGCAAATGATATATCAGATAAAGGGCTAGTATCCAAAATCTATAAAGAACTTATCAAACTGAACACCCAAAGAACAAATAATCCAATCAAGAAATGGGCAGAAGACATGAACAGACATTTTTCCAAAGAAGACATCCAAATGGCCAACAGACACATGAAAAAGTGCTCAACATCGCTCGGCATCAGGGAAATCCAAATCAAAACCTCCATGAGATACCACCTCACACCCGTCAGAATGGCTAAAATTAACAAGTCAGGAAATGACAGATGTTGGTGGGGATGTGGAGAAAGGGGAACCCTCCTACACTGTTGGTGGGAATGCAAGCTGGTGCAACCAGTCTGGAAAACAGTATGGAGGTTCCTCAAAAAGTTGAAAATAGAGCTACCCTACGATCCAGCAATTGCACTACTGGGTATTTACCCCAAAGATACAAATGTAGGGATCCGAAGGGGTATGTGCACCCTGATGTTTATAGCAGCAATGTCCACAATAGCCAAACTGTGGAAAGAGCCAAGATGTCCACCGACAGATGAATGGATAAAGAAGAAGTGGTATATATATACAATGGAATATTATGCAGCCATCAAAAGGAATGAGATCTTGCCATTTGCAACGATGTGGATGGAACTGGAGGGTGTTATGCTGAGTGAAATAAGTCAATCAGAGAAAGACATGTATCATATGACCTCACTGATATGAGGAATTCTTAATGTCAGGAAATAAACTGAGGGATGCTGGAGTGGTGGTCAGTGGGAGGTATGGGGTGGCTGGGTGATAGACATTGGGAAGGGTATGTGCTATGGTGAGCGCTGTGAATTGTGCAAGACTGTTGAATCACAGGGGTGCCTGGGTGGCTCAGTTGGTAAGCGACTGCCTTCGGCTCAGGTCATGATCCTGGAGTCCCGGGATCGAGTCCCGCATCGGGCTCCCTGCTCAGCAGGGAGTCTGCTTCTCCCTCTGACCCTCCCCCCTCCTGCTCTCTCTCTCTCTCACTCTCTCTCTCAACTAAATAAAATCTTTAAAAAAAAACAAGACTGTTGAATCACAGATCTGTACCTCTGAAACAAGTAATGCAATATATGTTAAGAAAAAAAAAAGAAGATAGCAGGAGGGGAAAAATGGAGGGGGGTAAATCGGAGGGGGAGACGAACCATGAGAGACGATGGACTCTGAAAAACAAACTGAGGGTTCTAGAGGGGATGGGGGTTGGGGGATGGGTTAGCCTGGTGATGGGTATTAAAGAGGGCACGTTCTGTGTAGAGTACTGTGTGTTATGCACAATGACTCATGGAACACTACATCAAAAACTAATGATGTAATGTATGGTGATTAACATAACAATAAAATTTAAAGAAAAGAAAAAAATTTTAATTAAAAATGGTGCTAATAATAATAAACTCACAGATATGTTTTAGGGAATATGGAAACCTTAGATTAAACCTTAGATTAAACATTCTGGATGGAACTGTATTTTTCACTCCTCTATCCCAAAGTTCTACATTGGTGTCTCGTTCAAGAGGGGCACATTCCATATTTGCTGAATGAATGAATGCCTATGCTCTCCCTTGCATCTATCCCTGGTTCTCAGTATGTAGGCTCCTCTGGGGCAGGAAGAGGGTGCCACCATTATTAGGTTCTTAGCACCCAGCATAGGGTCTGGCACCGGGTGAGATTTAGTCAGTTTCGTGGAATGGAAGCAACATTTTTCCACTGTGTGTTCATGGTGCATTCTGCTGGGAGTGAGTTCGTTAACATTAGCTGGCAAAACAGTCAGCACTCCACCCACCACTCAGCAAACTCTTGCCGCCACTTACTCAAGCTCACTTAACAGGGGGTGACCCAGGAATGGAAAGCCACTTCCTCTCTGGCATGACAAAGACTCAGACCGTTGTCTATCTTGACTGGGTACAAGATTTATCTTATTCCGTTGGCATATTCATTTAGACGATGCCCTGTTTGGCTGGCAGCAAGAGGGCTCTATTTCTTTCTCGTGGGTCTAATCCCTCGAATCAATATTTGCTCCCACCTCCCTCTGTTGACCGACAGAGACTACTAAGCTGATATGGCATCTCCAAAGGTAGATGATGAGCGTGGGGCCATGAAAAGGGGATCTGAGAAAGAGAAAGAAGGACCCATCCTGATGGCATCTCAGCATGCCAGGGATGTTGCTTTCCAGTAAAAGTAGTCACTTCTGTAGTGAAATCACTTAATCTCTTTGCAAACTTCCCAAAAGGGGTGGTGTGGAAGGAGTGGAGGGGCAGCCAATTAAAATTCAGTCCAATCAACAAAGAGAAGTAGGCCATGGCTGACTAACAGAGAGGCATTGACCAAAAGAAGCCTTGGCACTGAGAATCCACATTGCTTGAATGCTCTTTTTTTTTTTCCCAAACAAGAGGACCTCCCAAAGCATGAAGCCACACTGTCCATGTCTGAGTTTATACAGTGTGTGTGTGTTTCTCTTATGTAGTGCCCATAGCATGATCCCTCTGGCTTGCTTTCCATTTTCTCCCTTCATCTCTATGGACACAGACTATTTTTGTACATTCTCAATACTCTCACTGAGATTTCTTCTTATTGCCAGATGTAATATCTCTACATAACCTGCAGACAGATTCTGAGTCTGCTGCTAGACACGTGCCATTTCATACTGTAGTCATTCTTCATGCCAAGAGCAGCATCCTTCCCCACGTCCTCTCTGGCTGATCACTTTTTAGGTCAGACAAGAGGGGACATGGGGAGAGAGGGACGAGAGAGACTGAGGAAGTCAAGGGAGTATGAGATTCGAAATTTTGGACTTTTAAACCAGACGCAACAGAAGGCTGCTTGAGAGAATGGCATAACCTACTTAATTCTGTGTGTCCTTGAAAATGGGTATGAGCGCTGAAGTACGAGGACGTCGATCAAAAACTTGTAGTATAAGGGCATTCTCTTAAAAGCTAAAAGTCATGAAACCTTCACCAATTTTTCTAACTTTTTAGATATAACCATTGATACAGTCCTTTCACTTTCCAAATGATGTCTAATTTGGCTCTTTTCTTGCACAGCAGAACACAAGTTGCCATGTTTCAGTCTCAGATGTGTCCAACCGAAACTGGACTTTACTTTATGGACAGGTTTGAAACGTGTTGTCCTTGACTCAGTTTTATTATGGTAGTAAGACCTAACTTTTACTTTTTGTAGCTGTCACTTAGTTATTAGAGCTATCATTCCTTCTATTCTCATCACAGATGAGGAAGGGGATGCCACTGTTGTCTGGGGCTCAGCATCTGCATGCTCACAGTATTCCTTTCATCAACTGAATGACAGTGGCATATATAGTAGAGAAGTTTTGGTTGCTAGATAGTCAAATGTTACATAGTCGAGGGCCATCTGTGGTGGGCAAGAACACGGGCTTTGTAAATAAGAGGGCTTTAATCCAGTGTGCTGCTTCCGAAACTCTTTCTGTAGCTTCTGGGGTTCAAAAGACCATCCTATCTTTATTTTTTTTTAAGATTTTATTTATTTATTTGAGAGAGAGAGAATGAGAGAGAGAGAGAGAGCACGAGAGGGGGGAGGGTCAAAGGGAGAAGCAGACTCCCCGCTGAGCAGGGAGCCTGATGTGGGACTTGATTCCGGGACTCCAGGATCATGACCTGAGCCGAAGGCGGCCGCCCAACCAACTGAGCCACCCAGGCGCCCCTAAGACCATCCTATCTTTAAAGGTCAATGCTATAAATATCATCATCCTAGTGAGCTGAAGTCTGATAACGGGAGGAATGAGGCATCAGAACAAGAATGAAGAGAGAAGCCAGAAGAGAAATTTATTTGCCCTGGAGAGCCTTGGCCAGTTTTAACACTTGGCAACTCTTTTGTCCATCAGCGAACCCAAAGCCACCCATGCTGGGCTTTCAGTAGGGTGGAATGAGGGTCATGGGACTCCGGACTGGAGTCTGAGAGACCTGGCCCAGCTCTGGCCTCCCATCTTCTGCATGAACTTGGGTACATTAAGTACATTCTCTGAAATTTCATTTCACTTATAAAATGGAGATAGTGCTGATTACTTAACACTAATTCTTAGGAGTGTTGTGAGGTTTAAGTGGATATACAAAATTATTAGCACAATCTGACATATAATGAATACATAGACCAGTCGTTTTCAGCTAAAGGAGATTTTGCTGCCCAGGGGACACTGGCAATTTCTGAGACACTTGGGGGCAGAAGATGCTACTGGCATCTAGTGGGTAGGTGTCAGGGATGCTGCTACTCAGTCCTGACATATACTTGATGAATACTATGATCCGCAGGATGTCCCCTGGAATTAGGAAATATCTGTCTCAGAGTGTTCATAGTGCCAAGGCTGCAGAACTCTGGCTAGATAAATAATAGTCATTATTCATCAGGCATTTTCTCGAAAGTACACATCTGATCTCTTTCAACTGTACAGGTTCTAAAATGTGGATGCTGAATTTTAAGGCTGATAAAAATGACAACATCCACTCATTTACAAAGAATTTCCATATATATGATCTCATTTGATTTTCAAAAGGACCTGTTTAAAATTGTATTAATGCCATCTTCATTTTACAGGTAGACGAACTGAGGCTTAGAGATCTTAGGTTACTCAGCTGGTAAGTGGCACATCCAGGTCTAGACTCTCATTCTCCTGCTTTCAGGTCTTGCACACTACCCACATGCATCTAGTGTGCTTAGCTAACACAGAAGCTCAACTCTGAATACTTTGGGTAATCTGCTCATCTGTGACATGGGACAAGTCATACTGATCTCTGGAGAGCCATGAAAGGATGCAGAGGAGGCACGTGAAAGTCAGAGCTCAATCAATGTCCCTGCTTCCTCTTGATGACTGGGCCACGAAGAGTCCTCAGCCCCCTGATTGTAAGCCAGGAGACACCTCAAGGCTGAGCCTGTGTGTTTGGGTTCCCCAGCATGAGCCTGTGCACGAGCCTCGGGCCTCACCAGGTGCTTTATGCACTGAGTGACACTGCCTGTCAGGCACCACCCCATGCTGCTCACTGAGACTTTGCAGGAGCCTTCAATCCTGCCGGCTCCCACTTCCCAGAGCTGACACCTTGAAAACCATGTTCTCGCTCTCTCATTACCTATCGGGAGGGTCACCTTTCTGACAGCTGTGAAAATTCTTTATAAAAAAAAGTTTTTTAGCAGAGAAGACAGATTATTTTATAGTTCTGACATGCTCTACTTATTATGACATGAAACAGTGTTCTTGTTGCTTTTGCCTGGGGGGCATTTAATGGCTGACTTTGGCTCACGTGGCGTGTCGCTATGATACGTTGGCTATTTGGTCATACCTTCCATAAACTTTACATATTCATTCATTCATTCGTTTGTTCATTCATTCATTCACATTCATTCATTTATTCATTCACATTCATTCATTTGTTCTTTCATTCACTCAACTATGCATTTGGATATCTACTGTGAATCTAGCACTGTGCTGGGCATTTATTGGATTAAAAAAATACATTTATGTTCAGTCCTTGGTCCTGATGATGTCCCAGTCTAGTAGGCAATGCAAGGGTATAAAGAAGATAAATTTTTAAAGTGGTACGTGAAATAAGAGAGGTATGTATTGGACCTAACAACTGAAGCTCTGGCAGGATGGAAACCAGAACTGGCAGTGGATCTGCAGAGCAGGGTGCCTGGTTCACTCTGGATGGTGACAGGTTGGGCAGCAGCAGCGCTGAGGATGGGATAGTGTTGGAATATACTGTAATCCGTGTGCAGGGGATGGAAGAAGAGTGAGCATTCATGACTAACATAAACAGATGATACTTCATCCTAGAAGAAGCCCTGAATGCCAATATTTTAGCCTTTAGTGACTTTTAATGGTCCTGCCATATACTTGATGAATAATATCTTAGGGGCTCCCCTGAGTATCTGAGTATTTTAGCAGAAAGCTGTAGAAAAGGGATTTACTAACTTCTGGGGATGGGGTGAGGGAAGTGCCCCAGAAGATGTGATATTTGAACAGGGTATTAAGTATTCAGACTGGCTACCACAGGGGGAAGGAAAAATAAGTGCATTCTGGGCAGAGCCAAGGTGAAGGTGATGCCCTCTGAGAAGGATGGTGATGTGTTTAGAGCAAAAGCACAGGGGAGGCTAAGGAGAGGTAAGGTTTGAGGGCACACTGGGGCCATTGGAATGCCAGGCCATGGCATCTGGACTCTCTCCAGCAGGGCTTACAGGGCTTGCGGCCGATTTATGCGGAAGGGCCACCTGGTAGGATCTGCAATGTGGACATGTCGCTTCCGGGAGCAATATGGCACTGTGGGACGATGGGCCAGAAGCTCAGAGACAGGTGGCAAGGGGACAAGCCAGGCAGCTGTTGCCACTGCCCCAGAGAGACTGTGAGCCCCCCCACCACCCCACCTCAGGTCTCATGCAGCTGGCCAGCCTAGTGCCCCCTTCTGAAGGCTGGTCATCCATCCTTCCATTCGAATGACCCAGCACATATTTAGAGAGAAACACAAAACAAAACAAAAAACCAGGGAAAGGCCAAGAATCAATGAGTTTCTTAAAAAAAAAAAAAAAAAAAAAAATTGAAAAGACACAACTAACATGCGTTAAACACTCCAGCATCTAGTAGAATTTGAGATTCACATACTTGATGGAATCAATGCACAAAGACACCAGAAGCAATGAAGTGTGAGTAAGAGTGAGGGTCACTAGTAAAAGGGGCACTGAAAGAGTTGTCTGCTAACTTTCCTAAGGTCTCTCTTCTTTCCTATGCATGTGCAAAACATGGAGTTAGTCATCGGATTCATCTTCTTGGTAAAAACTGCAGCTCCTATTTATGGAGCACCTGCTATGCTTCATCATGCACAACACTCAGGGTACCACATATATTGTGTGACTTCATCTTATTAACGGTGGCAGAGCAGGCTCTATCATGCCTGTGGTTCGATCTGACAAGTTCAGGGATTTGACCAAGGTCACAGAGCAGTAGGCGGGGAACTGGGATTTGAATCCCAGTCTGTCCAGCTCTAAAGCCTTCTGCTCTGAGGCATCCTACCGAGTACAGCAAGTCCATCATTGTAAGATGAGAAATGCCTGCAAGTTGTTAATATCACCTTCCTTTCTAGGCTCTGATTCAGCGTCTTTAAAGTACCAAGGTGGGCGGATAAACCAAAGATTTTGGGTAAGGAAGGAAGTGGTGGGAAAGAGGAAAAGAAGAATAAAATGTTTACCTCCAGCTTCTGTTCTGGGCTTGTGTTAAACTCATTATCCTCTTTGCATCTGAGATTTTTTTCCAGTAAGATGAAATAAGGGAACAAAATCATATGCAAGATACACATATTTTAGCTGTACTAAAAGTCTTTGTTTATCCTAACTTCAAATTTAACTGGGTTTTTTGAATTTTATCTGGGAACCCTAAAACCTGGACAATACAGAAATAATGACATCGCTGATTAAAGTCTGAAGGAAAGGCTGAGGGAAGTACAGAGCAACTGGCTTCCTCTCACAGAGTGGCAAACCTGTTCTCACCACCTACAGTGAGGGTTAAAGAAATGGAGTTGCTTGGGGACGGATGGGCCCTACACTGATCATGATGAACACTGAGTAATGTCTAGAATTGTTGAATCATTACACCCTACAACTGAAACTCACATAACGCTGTATGTTAATTACACTTCAATTAAAAAAAATTAAAAATGGTACTTTGATCAGCAAAAAAAATATAAATAAAAAGAGAACGAAATGGAAGTTTAAGCTTAGTATTTGTAGTTATCAGGGTAAAAGTAAAAACTGCTTTATAAAACTAGGACTGAGCAGGAAAATATAGCAATAAAACCCCCAGGGAGGAAGGGAGGAAAAGAGGGAAGTGATTCAAGGGCACTAAATTCTTCTTATAAAGGAAGGAGCTAAAATACAGGCTGCAACGGAAGAATCACAAAGTAGAAGCATAAAGATATTATTTAGCATTATGGTTGTAATTGCCGAAGAACTAAAAATGAAACAATTAAAAATGGCTTTCTCTGGGCAGTAGGGCTTAGAAAGTGGGTAGAGAGAGAAACAGTTACTTTTCATTTTATTCCACCCTCATTAGATTTTAAAACTTTATGCCATGTGTAAAATTAGATTAAAAATAATTATACTAATCATTATTACTGCCAACCATCATTCAGCATATTATAAGATTTTTGCTCATGTGTAATCTCATGTTCTCAATCTAAGGCTTTCTTATTTGCCTCTACCATCTTTATTTGGGTGTAAAACTATTAACAACCAGGTTTGCAAATCCAAGGGATGCACAAATATCTACTCTTGCTTTGCCATGTGTGGCAAAAATATTTCCATGTTTTCTAGTATTAAAAAAGGATAAAAACTTTCTGATAAATAAATGTGGTTCATTTAATTTAAAACAAATATTTGAGGACAGGCACCCCCCCCGCCCCAGCATGCCTTTAATTGTGAGTTGCCACACATTACCATTCACAAACTTGCAAAAGAATTATGTGCACTTAAGCCAAAATCAAACTCTTGAACACACGTTTGAATCACACAGGTCCACTTACATGAGGATTTTTTTTTCGATATATACAATATAGTGCTGTAAATGTATTTTCTCTTCCTTATGATATTCTTAACATTTTCTTTTCTATAGCTTACTTTCTTGTAAGAATATGATATGTAACACATATAATATAGAAAATATACATTAATCCACTCCTTATGTTATCAGCAATGCTTCTGGTCAACAGTAGGCTACTAGTAGTTACATTCTGGGGGAGTCGGAAGTTATATGTGGATTTTCCACTGCACAGGGGGTCAACGCCCCTAACCTTTGTGTTGTTCATGGGTCAACTGTATTAGCCAGAGCCAAGTTTGGTTGATTTGCTCAAGTTTTGATCTATCTTAGAAATACATGGATTTTTGGGGCACCTGGGTGACTCAGTCAGTTGGGCGTCTGCCGTTGGTTCAGGTCATGATCCGAGGGTCTTGTGATCAAGCCCCACATTGGGCTCCCTGTTCAGCAGGGAGTTTGGGTCTTCCTCTCCCTCTGCCTGAAGCTCCCCCCACTTGTGCTCTCTGCTTCTGTCAAATGAATAAATAAAAATTAAAAAAAAAAGAAAGAAATACGTGGATTTTCACTTGACACCTCCATTCGTTTGTAAGGAAGCACAAGATTTCAGTTGCGTAGATCAGAAAGAGTCAAATATTAAAAAGTCACATGATGACCAGGCCTGATCTATGTGTGTATGCGCATGTGTGATATAGCATGACTAAGAGATCCACAGTTTAGACCGTACAAAAGCTGCTGATTCCGAGGTGAAGTCTCAGTAAGAAAATGCTTGTTAAGTACTATAAAGACATAGAGCTGTAGCTTACGATGAGCGGCGCTTCCTCCTGCAACCCACTCACCGTAGGTCGCCTTGCTTTACATGGATCTTTCTAGTCCTCGAACCCTGCCGCCATCACCAATGGGCTGTAGCCCTTTGGTACAAACTTCATGTGCGCTAAGGAACACCATGTTTATAAGGGCATTGAAGATGCTCCACAAGCTTGCTGGATCTGCCAGGTTGGAGATGAGTACCTGAACTTTCTTCCTGGGCAGTCGTACTGTGTGGAGATGCTGAAGGCAGACCACAGCAACCCCTCTTGTGCTAAGCTCTTCTCACTTTGCCTTGTGACAGAATCAAGCCCTTCCTTCACAGGCTGGCCCAAAAAAGACTTTCTGTCTCCCTCAAAAGTCCAGAACTGCTATCTTCCTCTCCATGCCTTCCAGAATTATTTCGAAGAGTAACTAAGATGATGATGGCACTAATGAATCGTTGAACATTACAACAAAAACTTAGGACATACTGTATGCTGGCTAACCTAACATAATAAAAAAAGATGATGACGGAAGCACATGCCCGGGTTAGGGAACTAATAATTTATAATACATAAAAGGAGAATGCCAAGGCCTATTTTGTTCCAGTGAGAAAGACATAAGGATTGTAAAAGTAACCACAAAAATAGCAATAGCCGCCACCATCATTTCCACTATTTATTGAGTGATTATGAGTATGGTAGCAGTTTTACAATTTCATCTTATTTAATTCTCACCACAGGATGGGGCATTATTATTCCTCATTTCAAGATGAGCAAAGTAAGGCCCAGAGGGGCTAACATCTAAAATACATAAAGAACTCATGTAACTCAAGAGCAAAGTTTTTAAAAAATGGATTAAAAATGGGCAGAGGAACTAAATAGATATTTTTCAGTAGAGGACATACAGGTGGCTAATAGCTACATGGGAAGGTGTTCTACATCACTAATCAGCAGAGAAACGCAAATCAAAACCACAGCGAGATATTGCCACACACCCGTTAGAATGACGAGTCTCAAAAAGACAGAAAATAACAAGCATTGGTAAGGATGTGGAGAAAAGGGAACTCTTGTGATTGTTGGGAATGTATATTGGTGCAGCCCCTATGGGTAACAATATGAAGGTTCCTCAAAAAATTAAAAATAGAATTCCCATATCATCGAGCAATTCCACTTCTGGGTATTTATCCAAAGGAAGTGAAAACACTAATGTGGAAAGATATATGCACCCCACACCATTGCAGCATTATTCACAATAGCCAAGACATGGAAACCACCTAAGTGCCCATTGACGAATGGATAAAGATGTGGCGTACACACACACACACACACACGCACACACACACATACACACACGCACACGCTCAATGGAATAATGTCAGCCATTTAAAAAAAAAGAAAGAAAGAAAATTCTGCCTTTGTGACAATATGGATGGAACTTGAGGGCATTTTGCTAAGTGAAATAAGACAGAGAAAGATAAATACCATATGATGTCACTTATATGTGGAATTATAAACAAAATAAAACAAAAACACTGAACTCATAGATACAGAGAACAGACTGATGGTTGCCAGAGGCGAGGGGTTGGGGAGGATGGGTGAGTGTGATCAAAAGTTACAGACTTCAAGCTATAAAGTAAGTCCTGGAGATGTCATGTACAGCACGGTGACTATGGTTAATAGTACTGTATTTGTATTTGAAAGTTGCTAAGAGAACAGATCTTAAATATTCTTGTCACAAGAAAAAAAATTTATAACTATGTGTGGTGATAGACGTTAACTAGAGTTACTGTGGTGATCATTTAGCAATATAAACACATTGAATCATTCTGTTGTAACTGAAACTAATATAATGTTATATGCCAAGTGTATATCAGTTTTAAAAAAATATGTATGTAAAGAAAAGATGGCACAGAGAGGTTGAGTAACTAGCCTAGAAGCACAGAGCAAAGCAGCTGCAAAGCCATAATTCAAAGCCAGGTCAGTTTCACTGTGAAGTCTCTGCTACAAACCAGTCCATGGAATTGCCTCTTTGGAATTTAGCAAGAAGGAGAAACTGATACAAAATAGCAGAAGCAGTTTACAAACAAGCATTGAGAAATCTGTGTGTAGTCTACCTCAGTTAGTTTAAATCACAGGCCAGAAGTCCCCTTCTAGGAAGTCATCCGTCCACCCAGCAATTTTAAGGCATACGTGCCAACTAGACATGATGGCACATGCTGTATGGTGACTGTGGGCAGAGAACACAGGAAAGGGTGGGCTGTCAGCAAACAAGAAGGATGTGGGGTTATTCAGCCGCTGAGCGGTGGCACAGCCTGCTGCCTCCACCATACTGAGGCAAGCAGCAAATGAAGCTGATCAGATATACCTTCTGGTGTCCACAGCTCTGGGGACCTCAGAGAGACTGTGGCCACCTGACGGGGCTTCTGATTGCAATGAGGATTTAAAAGCATAAAATGAAAAAAAAAAACCCCATAAAACGACGTCTGAAGTGTACTTGACAGGCATTATTAGTTGGTCTACAGAGAGGCAATTTTATGGGCTAGTCTATAGCATGGGCTTCCCATTGAAACTGAGCTAGGCTGGAATTCCGGCTTCGCAGCTTCTTTGCTCTTGGGATTCTGGGCTTATTACTTAGCCTCTCTCTAGCTATATTTGAAAATTTAGTAAGATGTAAATTGTGAAACCCTTAATATGTCCATAACAGGTACTCAGTAAAGTGGTGGAAACTGTGGTGGTAGTTGTTGTTATTCTGTTACTTTTATTATTATTATTTATTTATTTAGATGACAGAGAGAGAGAGAGAGAGAGAGCACACAAGCAGAATGAGGGGGAGAGAGAGAATCCCAAGCACGTAGCCCAATGCAGGCATCGATCTCATCACCCTGAGATCCTGACCTGGGCTGAAATCAAGAGTCAGATGCTTAACCGACTGAGCCATCCAGTGCCCCTGTTGCTACTTTTATAATTCTTATGTCTTTTGCATTAGAACCAGACAGGCCTTGCCTTTTATTCCAGGCTCCAATTCAGATTTGCCAGGTCCTATGCTGGCCTAGTGGACACGCAGCTTCCTGGCTCAAGATTAAAGCTTGTCCAGTGCCAGTGTGGCTGTCCATGCTTCTCTCTGACTTAATTCTCCTCCTTTTCTTCCTCCTCTTCCTTCTCCTTTCATTTTGTCTTTTTTTTTTTTTTTCTTTTCCTTGTTCCTGGGGGAGTCCTGGTCCCTGCTGCAATGGCCTTTGTGTGGTTGCTTTCCCTGGCTTACCTACATCTTACCTCAACCTCCTTTCACCCTTTTCCCCTCAACACAGAATATTCTTTATTGCACCAAATACTGTAAACACAGAAGATAAAAGGCTATTTCCTAGGGGCCTGACAAGATTGGCGGGGGGGGGGGGGGGGGGGGGGGATTCATGTATATAACAGTAATACAGCATAGACCACATTAAGTATCATTCTTAAGGTGTTTATTCATTCAGGAAATGGGATTTTTTTTTGACCCCCTTCTCATTACCAAGCACTGTGCTTAATGTAGATAAAATTATATGGAAATCTAAGAAGGGAGTAGTGACTCTGGCTAGCAAGCCAAGAGAGCAACACCGCAGAGGCCCGGAGCACAATCCCGGGGAGAAGAGCACATTTACCGGAGACAAACGTTAGGCTGCTGTAAGAAAGCCCCATTCTTTTACACTAGTCCTCTCTTGGCCAATAAAATAGGAATTCCTGCTCATTCTTCCACTCCTTCAGGAAAGCATCTCCTTTCCCCTCCTTTATCAGGTGCTACCTATGGACATAGGTATGGTCGGTCACATCACGTGCACGCGCGCAGGCACACGTGCACGCACGCACGCACATCAGTCCCCTGGCAGTCCTCCCAGTGCCCCTGACTTCCTCTCTTCTTTGCCTTCTTCCTTTTTTCCTCTGCCTAGCTCAGTTCATTCTAGCAGCTTTATTCACCACTGAGTAGCACTCAGCTCAAAATGCTGGCAGACCTCAAAGTGTTCAGCAGCGATATTTTACAGTGATAGATTTTCAACAAGCCAAACATTCAATGTCAGGTGTGTGGTCATGTGGGTTATTGTTCGTGTGTCTCATGGACCGTTACAGAGCCACACTTTAGTCAGACCTTTGCCGAACTGTCATCTCCTCAGACAGACTTTCCCTCAAACAGCACACATGGCCCCTTTTTCTATCTTAGTTTTCTTCATAGCACTCATAACTTATAAAGTGATTTACTTCTCGTGCATCTTGTCCATGACACCCTAAGCTCCATCCCCATGGCAGGGGGCTCTGTCCTCACTGCTAGACATCTGTTCGGGAAAACTTTCATGATTGAATGGGTAAGTATGGGCACTATAACTGTAGAAATGAATAATATTTAATAACATGAAGTTTCCCTATATGTTAAGTAAAATGGTAGATACAAAACCATGCTGTACCATGATCTCAAGTGAGTAAAATATATGACAGAGAAAAACTATGGGAAGGAAGGATTCATGTTCACTCTGCTTATCCCTGGGTGGTGGTATTTTCTTTAGATTGATCTCTATTAATCCGAATTTCTCCAATAACTTCCAATGAGCATGCATTTTTTTTTTTTAACCTTAGTCTCCTTTAACATATAGTGGAAGCCACTGGTTCTGTGAGAAATTTTGGAGCTGGGACAGACAGAGGGGATGTGAAAATGACAGAGGGATCAGTGCAGGGGTTGGGGAAATCATCCAGATCTGGGTGACTCACTGCCCTGACCCAGAGTTGACGATGCCTTTGATTGCCAGTGATATGTTTAAAGTGAATGTTTTGATGACAGAAGGGAAAATGAAGACGTAGAGTCAACAGGCTTGAGATTGTTTTAGGGGCGTTAGAGCTGAAACATGAAAGGAAATGAGGGTTTGGCAAAGCCCATTCTTCTGGTGGTGCCAAACACCAAATGATCTTAAACTATTTCAAGATGTTGATGAAACCTCAAATAGAGGTTGTACACAGGCCATTCATTCAGTCTTAATGTGTGCGGCCCGAGGGCAAGCCGAGATGGAAGGGTAACTCCTCTGGCTGGGCTGACTGAGGGAGGCTCTGTGGAGAAGGACATTTATCCGCCCTGTCAGTCTTTGCTCTCCTGCCACTGGGAATGTGTCCCACCCACAGACTCAGGCTCTCTTCTTCTCTGCAACATCTTTACTCAGAAGAGCATTTCAAATGCATCAAGTAGGGGTTTGAACAAGTGTTGCCCATTCATTCAACCAACATTTATGGACTGCCTACTATTTGCCAAGCTCCAGACGACACGGAATATAGGCACTCAAAAAACAGACAAAAATTCTTGCCCTTATGAAGCTTACTTTATAGCAGCAGGCCTATCATCTAGCCTGGAGTGCTTCCCAAACCCCAGCCTTCTCTTATTGCTTTTTGAAAAATTTTTGGATCAGTCTTGTCTTTACAATTAGATGGCAGCCTTGGTTTCCCCAGTTAGCCGTAATTCCTGGAAGACTCTGGAAACAGCCTTGGAAAACGACATTGGCTATAACCCTGACTGACTCCCTGACTTGTTCCTAAGGATTTATCTCCTGAGGAATCTAGAGACTTGCTGACCCTGGAACCCTTAAAGCCACAGTTTGGCTATGAGACAAATTGTTAACCAGAATAGCCCCTCTGCTAGCTCTTCATCCGACCACTACAAATGATGTGCCACAAATGTGCCACGCTTTTCCTTCCATTGTCTCATTTAATATTCACAATATATGTGGGGTTTCTGTTTTCCGTACAGCCAAGAAAACTCCTACCAGATGCTACCTTTCCACAGATAACAGCTGTAAACTGTGGACTAGATACAAAACCAACCAACCAAACAAAAAACAAAA
Organism: Callorhinus ursinus; assembly: GCF_003265705.2. Taxonomy (NCBI): domain Eukaryota; kingdom Metazoa; phylum Chordata; class Mammalia; order Carnivora; family Otariidae; genus Callorhinus; species Callorhinus ursinus. The sequence goes on from NW_027397097.1 coordinate 8,724,322, forward strand.
TAATGACCTGCAGGCACTGGAAAGTGACAAACTAGCAGGCAGATTCTGGAAGGAAATTAAAAAAAAAATGGGAACAGTGATTAGCATGGGGAGTGTTTTTCATTTTTACAGCTTTTAAGAGGAGGACAGACCACAGTGATGTTATGTAGAGTGGGCAAACGTGTGATACGAACCCCACAGTCCTTCCAGCCTGAAGAACAAAATACAGTCATCCCCCTCATCCACACGGCATATGTTCCAAGACCCCCAGTGGATGCTGAAACCACAGGTAGTACTGGATCCTGTCTATGCTATGTTTTTTCCTGTAGCTACCTATGATAAGGTTTAATTTATAAATCAGACATAGTAAGAGATAAACACCAATAATTAATAATCCAATGGAACAATGAAAACAATATATACTATAATAAACGTTATACGACTGTGGTCTCTTTCTCTCCTCAAAATGTCATATTGTGTTGTGCTCTCTGTAGTGATGTGGGAGGAAAGGATCCTGCCTGATGAGATGAGGTGAGCTGAATGATGTAGGCACTGGGAATTAGTGATGGGCTACTACTGACCTTTTGAGAATACATTAAAAGGAGGATCATCTGCTTCTAACTGCGGTTGACCACGGGTCACTGAAAAACTATGGATAAGGGGGGATACCATACCAGAGTTCAGGGTAACCACAGCTACTGAAAAGTGAGAAAGAAATCTTGGAAAAGAGACAGAGACATATTCTGTTTATAAACTCTGTTCAAGGCTCTGGCTTACTCCTGCATGTGTGGGGCAAACTGGAAAGAGCTTGTACCTAAGGCCTGAGGGATGCATGACTACTGTAATTCTGAAGATTTGCAGTGTGAGGCTAACCAAGTATGATGGTTAGTCTTGTGTGTCAGCTGGCTAACATACAGTATGCAGTTACTTAATCAGACACTACTCTAAGTGTCACTGTGAAAGCTTTTTGTAGATGTAGTTAACATCTACAATAGCTTGACATTAAGTTAAGGAGACTACTCTTGATAACATGGGTGGGCCTCGTCTAATCAGTTGAAGGCCCTAGAACAAAAAGTGAGGTTTCCTGGAGAAGGTATTCTGCCTCAAGATTGTACCTCAAATCCTGTCTGAGTTTCCAGCCTCTAGCCTGTCCTACAGGTTTCACGCTTGCCAGCCCCATAATTGTGTGACCCAATTTTAAAAAATTTATCTTCCACATCATAATAATATGTAAAGGTTCTATTTCTCTGGAAAACGCTGACTGAGACACCACGTTGTCTGCTAGAACAAAAACATCAACACTTTACAGAACTGTAACTAAACCTAGAGGCTTTGCAACATAATAATCACAAGGACCAGGATAAAATCCAAGTTACTTATGTACCAGAACCACAAGAGGAAAGACAACCAACTGAGAGTGACCCTAAGATAACCCACGTGCTGGAATTAGCAGATGAGGGTTTTAAGGCCCGTGTCATAACTATGCTCAATGAAGTAAAGGAAAATATGCTTATGGTGAATAAAAAGACAAAAATATTAATAAGGAAAGACACTACCAAAAAGACCCAAATGGAAATTATCGAACTGAAAAATTCAATATGTGAAATAAAAATTCACTGGATGGGCTTAATAGCAGAAGGGAGAAGACAGAGGAGAGTTTAGATATTATCCAAAATGAGAGCAGAGAGGAAAAAATGTATTGAAAAAAAAGAAAGGAGACTCAAAGGAGCTATGGGGGAATAATAAAAGGTTTCCTCTGGGTATCCAGAAGGAGGGAAAAGAAAGACGGGGCAGAAAAATTATTTACAGCTATAATGGCTGATGTGATGGCATAGTTTTATATGTCGACTTGACTGAGCTAAAGGACGCCCAGATAACTAGGAAAACATCATTTCTGGGTATGTCTGTGAGAGTCTTCCCAGAGGAGATTAGCATTTGAATTGGTTGAAGAAAAAAAAAAGGCCACCTTCACCACCCCAATCTTTCTAGGATTTGAACAGAACAAAAAGGTGGAGGAAGGGTAAATTTGCTCTCTCTGCTTGAGCTGGGACATCCATCTTCTCCTGCCCCCACACATCAGCACTCTTGGCTCTCAGGCCTTCAGCCGTGCATCAGGATTTACACTGCCAGCCCCTGATTTCTAGGACTTTGGACTCACACTGAATTATACCACCAGCTTTTCTGGTTCTCCAGCTTACAGACAGATGGCATTATATAGGATTCTTAGCCTCCATAACCATGTGAGACAATTCCTAGAATAAATCTCCTCATATGTCTCTGAAGAACCCTGGCTAATGTAGCTGAAAATTTCCAAACTTTGGGAAAGACATAAATTTACAGATCCAAGAATGCAGAGGACTCCAAGCAGGATAGATATAAAGAAAATCATATCTAGGGAAATCATAGTCAAACTGCTGAAAACCAAAGATGAAGAGAAATCTTTAAAGCAGCCAGAGGAAAATGACACATTACACAAAGGGCAATAACAATTCAGAATTTTATTGACTACTCATCAGTAACTACGGAAACCAGAAAGTGGTGCAAATATCTTTGAAGGGCTAAAAGAAAAACAACTCAGAATAATATCCATTGATATTTTCTATCAAAAATAAAGTTTAAGTAATGATATTGGGGGAAAAAAAAACTAAGAGAATATATTCTCAAAAGATCTGTACTATATGAAACAGTAAAGGAGTTGCTTCAGGCTCAAGAGAAATTATACCAGATGGAAACTTGAGTTTTGGGGAGAGAATAAAAAGTACTGGAGACCGTAAATATCTGGGTATATATAATAGACTGTATTTTTCTCTTAAATTATTTAAAATATATAGGACCCTTTAAAGCAAAAATTATAACTCTGTTTTAGGGGGCTTATAATGTATGTAGTTGTCATAATATGGTAATAACTATAAACACAAAAGTAGGTGGGGAGTGATAAATAGACCATGGGGTTGCAAGGTGTCTACATTCTATGACAAGTGTTGCAAAATTAACTCTAAGTGAAGAAAAAAGTTAACTATGTATATTGTAATCACTGAAGTGGTCACTTGAGAAAATGCAAAGAGATATAATTAAAAAGCCAAGATATAAGATAAAATTGAGTTCTAAAAAATGTTTAAAAAAATCCCAAAGTGGGTAGGAAAGAAAGAAAGAAAGAAAGAAAGAAAGAAAGAAAGAAAGAAAGAAAGAAAGAAAAAGGGGAGGGAGGGAGGGAGGGAGGAAGGGAGGGAAGGAGGGAAGGAGGAAGGAAAGAAAAAAGAAAAGAAAAGAAAGAGGCACCTGGGTGGCTCAGTCGGTTAAGCAGCTGCCTTTGGCTCAAGTCATGATCTTAGGGTCCTGGGACCCGGCTGCACGTTGGGCTCCCCGCTCAGTGGAGAGTCTGCTTCTCCCTCTCCCTCTGCCCCTGCCCCTCTCGTGGTTCTCTCTCTCTCATTTTCTCAAATAAATAAATAATTTTTTTAAAAGAAAGAAGCAAAAACAGAGGGGACAAACAGAAAACAAATATAAACTAGTAGACTTAAAACCCTTTAACTATAACAATAATTATAATAAATGTGAACTGAATAAACACTCCAATTAAAAAACAGAAAAAGGAAGGAGGGAGGGAGGAAGGAAAGAAAAGAAAAGAAAAGAAAAGAAAGAAAAAGAGGCGCCTGGGTGGCTCAGTCATTAAGCGTCTGCCTTCGGCTCAGGTCATGATCCCAGGGTCCTGGGATCGAGTCCGGTATCAGGCTCCCTGCTCAGAGGAGAACCTGCTTCTCTCTCTCCCACTCCCCCTGCTTGTGTTCCCTCTCTCGCTGTCTCTCTCTCTCTCTCTCTGTGTCAAATAAATAAATAAATGAAAATCTAAAAAAAAAAAACAGAAATTGGAGAGTGGATTAAAAAAGATAAGAACCAACTATACATGCTTTCTAAAAGAAATGCATTTTAAATATAGACAGAGACTGGCTGAGAGTAAATGGACAGAAAAAGATAAATCATGTAAACAGTGAAGAGGAAGTTTGGACTGGTTGATTTAAAATTAAACAAACTGCACCTATATCCAGTTATCAGTTTATTGCTTATCCGCTCCAAATCCATCCTCCTTGGCCTGCTTTGTGGTACTGGAGGTGGACCCTGTAAGTATTTTACCTTTGCTGCCTCTGGTAAGTTTTGTCAGTAGAGGGCGCTGCAGGGTCATTGCAGGAAGAATGGGCGGCTTTTCCTGGTTGGTGCGCTTTTCTCCTTCCTTTCTCCTGGGACATGTGGTGGCCAACAGGTTGTGTGCGGGACACGGAGTGGTGCTCACTCCTCACTGAGTGTCAGTGGCACCGCTGTGGGTGGCTTCTTGGCAAGCTTACACCAGCACCCCAGCTAGCATCCTGGTGACTCATGCAGGTGCCTTATAGGCACCGTCCCAGTGGAGTTTTAGAAGCAGCCTAGCAGATGTCTTCCCAGGGAGTGCATTTGGCGCCTCAGTAGGTGGTTTTCCACTGAGCTTCTGCGATACCTCAGTAGGTAATTTCCTAGTAAATGTCATCAGTGCCCAAGTGTGCTCTTCACGGCGTGCTAGCTCTGGTCTGTGGCGCTTGAGTGAACTTCTCTGTCATCCAGCGCGCCAAAGTCACACACTTTTTAACAAAGTCTGAATCCTATGCTCTTCAAAATATGTTTCTTCCTTGGGTACTATCCCTCAGTCCCAGAGGTGGTCTGCTCCCTATACATGCTATTCTTGTGTTCTTTAGAGGCGTCTTTGCCCCTTAGTGACTAATTCCCCATTACTAATTAATAATCCTTTATATAAAGCTTGTGAGATTTCTGGTAGACTGACTGGTACAGACTTCAAGACAAGGCACTTTGTGAGGGAAAAGACCCTTTATAATGATAAAAGGACACTCATAAAGAAGATATTTAAAATTGACATAATAAGAAGGAGAAATAGGTAATTCTATTAGCAACTAGGGGAAAAAAAGAAAGTAAAGACATAAATGTTCTGGACAACATTATCAACCACCTTGACCTAATTATATTTATAGAACACTAACCTCTACAACTAAAAAATACTCATTCTTTTCAAGTGCATGTGTTCATCTAGATAGACCATGTGTTGGACCAGAGGTTACAAAAAAAATAAATAATTGAAAAGGATTGATAACTCATAGAGCATGTTCCCTGACCTCAATGGAATTAACCTGAAGTCAATAACAAAATAATATCTAGAAATATCTCAAACACCTGATAATTAATCAGTAGACTTCAAAATAATACATGGATCAAAGAAGAAATCATGAGGGAAATTAGAAAATATTTTGACCTGAATGCTAGTAAAAATACAATATATCACAAATTTGGGGATGGAACTAAATCAGTATTTAGAGGGAACTGTTGATTTAAATGCTTGCATTAAAAATGAAGAAAGCTTAAAGAAGAATCTGTGACCTCTGGTTTCAGCTTAAGATGTCATAAAAAGAATAGCAAAGCAAATGAAAAGTAAGTAGAAAAAAGTAAAAATAAGTATAGAAATGAAAATAGAAAATTGGTAAGGAATAAAGAAAGTTAATGAAGTCAATTTTTTTAAAAAGCCTAGGAAACTTAGTAAAACTCTAGCTAGACTGATCAAGGAAAAGAGAGCACAAATTACCAATACCAGGCATAAATGAGGGATAATCACTACAGATCCTACTGACATAGAAAGGTTATGAAAAGAATATTATGGATAACATTGTGCCACAAATTCAACAACTTAAGAATTAAATAAATTCCTTGAAAAATACAACTTAGCAAAACTTACTCAAGGGAAAAAAAAATCTGAATAACATTATGTCTAATAATAAATTGAACTCATTATCAAATTCTCCTCAAAAAACAAAGAAAGAAAACAATTGTAGGCCTAAAAAGCTTTACTGGTGAATTCTTTCAGATATCAAATGAAAGAAATAATATCCTATCGGACATTAAAGGAGAAATTAAACCAATTTTACATAAATTATTTCAGAAAATACAGAAGGAAAAACTTTCCAACTTGTTTTATGAAGCCAGAACAACCACGATACCAAAACTTAACAAAACGTTAAAAAATTAGACTAGTTCTTTTAGGAACACAAATGCAAAACTACTTAACAAGGGATTAGCACATTGAATTAGCAGTATAAAAATGGATAAAACATCATGACCAAGTAGTGTTTTTTTTTTATTCCCTACAATGCAAAAGTGTTTTAAAATTTAAAAATCAATTAGTGTTATTTGCTATTTTAACACAACATATGAAAAAACCATATGATCACTTTAATAGATGCAGAAAAAGAAATTCATAAATTTTAAAACCCATTCATGATAAAAAAAAACCTCTCAAAAAACTAGGAATGATGGGAATTTTCATAACTCCTACAGAAATCATACATACAGCAAACATCCTCCCTAATAGAGAAATACTGGCAAAAAGCAAGTGCAAAAAAAAAAAAAAAAAAAAAAAAGAATACAGAACTGTTTCTATTTGCAGATAGTATTATCATTTACCTAGAAAATCCAAAACAAAACCCACTTAAATACATATATTAGATCTAATAAATGTATTTAGTGAGATAGTAGGCATAATGTTAATATGCATAAATCACTTGTAATTTTATATTCTAGCAGCTAATATGTAAAAGATTTCACTTATAATAGTGTTTATAAAACAAGATATTTTGAAATAAATTTAGCAAAATATGTGCAAGAACTTCTACACTGGAAACTATAAAACATTACTGAAAGAAATTAAAGTAGATCTAAATAAATGCTCTCAGTTTCTTAAGAAATCAACTCATCTTGATCTATAGATGCAACATAATCCCAACCAAAATCCCAGGAATATTTTGTTTTGGTAGAAATTCACAATCTGATTCAAAAATTTTTTGAAGATGCAAGGATATCCACGGCAATCTTGAAAGAACAAAGTTGGAGGGCTAACAATACCTGATTTCAAGACTTACTATAAACCTGCAGTATTCAAGATAATGTGGTCTTGACATAAAGATCAATAAGTAGATTGACGGAACAGAACAGAGAGATGGAAATACTTCCATTTACACAGTCATTTTACTTTCCAACAAAGACGTCAAATCCATCCAACAGGGAAAGGAATTTTTTTTATTGTGGTAAAATAACATTTATTACATGTCATTTTTAAGTGACTTTTCAGGGGTACTAAATAAATTTATACTGTTGTGCAACAGTCACCACCATCCATCTGCAGAACTCGTCCCATCTTGCAAAACTGAAACTCAATACCCTTTAAACAATAACTTCGCCTTCTCTCTTCTCCACAGCCCCTGGCAAGCACCATCCTACTTTCTATCTCCATGAATTTGATTCCTCTAAGTACCTAAGGTAGGTGGTGGAATCACAGTGTGTGTGTGTGTGTGTGTGTGTGTGTGTGTGTGTGTGTGTGTGTGTGTGTGTG